>NW_027116877.1:0-249723 GCF_024137725.1 Prorops nasuta | reverse complement strand
ATAGGACTAGGGTGGGTTACATGGGGTCATTGAGTACTTATATAGGACTAGGGTGGGTCACATGGGGTCATTATGAACTTATACAGGAATAGGGTGGGTCACATGGGGTCATTGAGTACTTATATAGGACTAGGGTGGCTGACCTGGGGTCATTGAGTACTTATATAGGACTAGGGGGGGGGGTCACATGGGGTCGTTGAGTACTTATATAGGACTAGGGTGGGTCACATGGCGTCATGGAGAACTTATATACGACTAGGGTGGGAGACATGGGGTCATTTAGTACTTATATAGGACTAGGGGGGGTCACATGGGGTCATTGAGTACTTATATAGGACTAGGGGGGGTCACACATGGGGTCATTGAGTACTTATATAGGACTAGGGTGGCTGACCTGGGGTCATTGAGTACATATATAGGCCTAGGGGGGGTCACATGGGGTCATTGAGTACTTATATAGAACTAGGGGTGTCACATGGGGTCATTGAGTACTTATATAGAACTAGGGGTGTCACATGGGGTCATTGAGTACTTATATAGGACATGGGGGGTCGCATGGGGTCATTGAGTACTTATATAGGACTAGGGTGGGTCACATGGGGTCATTGAGTACTTATATAGGTCTAGGGGGGGTGACATGGGGTCATTGAGTACTTATATAGGACTAGGAGGGGTCACATGTGGTCATTGGGTACTTATATGGGAATAGGGTGGCTGACCTCGGGTCATTGAGTACTTATATAAGACTAGGGGGGGTCGCATGGGGTCATTGAGTACTTATATAGGACTAGGGTGGGTCACATTGGGTCATTGAGTACTTATATAGGACTAGGGTGGGTCACATGGGGTCATTGAGTACTTATATAGGTCTATGGGGGGTCACATGGGGTCATTGAGTACTTATATAGGACTAGGGTGGCTGACCTGGGGCCATTGAGTACTTATATAGGACTAGGGGGGTCACATGGGGTCATTGAGTACTTATATAGGACTAGGGTGGGTCACATTCGGTCATTGAGTACTTATATAGGACATGGGGGGGGGGGGTCGCATGGGGTCAATGAGTACTTATATAGGACTAGGGTGGGTCACATGGGGTCATTGAGTACTTATGTAGCACTAGGGTAAGTCACATGGGGTCATTGAATACTTATATAGGACTATGGTGGGTCACATGGGGTCATTCAGTACTTATATAAGACTAGGGTGGGTCATATTGGGTCATTGAGTACTTATATAGGACATGGGGGGGTCGCATGGGGTCAATGAGTACTTATATAGGACTAGGGTGGGTCACATGGGGTCATTGAGTACTTATATAGGACTAGGGGGGGTCACATGGGGTCATTGAGTACTTATATAGGACTAGGGTGGCTGACCTGGGGTCATTGAGTACTTATATAGGACTAGGGGGGGGTCACATGGGGTCGTTGAGTACTTATATAGGACTAGGGTGGGTCACATGGCGTCATGGAGAACTTATATACGACTAGGGTGGGAGACATGGGGTCATTTAGTACTTATATAGGACTTGGGGGGTCACATGGGGTCATTGAGTACTTATATAGGACTAGGATGGCTGACCTGGGGTCATTGAGTACTTATATAGGACTAGGGGGGGTCACATGGGGTCATTGAGTACTTATATAGGACTAGGGGTGTCACATGGGGTCATTGAGTACTTATATAGGACATGGGGGGTCGCATGGGGTCATTGAGTACTTATATAGTACTAGGGTGGGTCACATGGGGTCATTGAGTACTTATATAGCACTAATGTAAGTCACATGGGGTCATTGAATACTTATATAGGACTAGGGTGGGTCACATGGGGTCATTGAGTACTTATATAAGACTAGGGTGGGTCACATTGGGTCATTGAGTACTTATATAGGACATGGGGGGGAGGGTCGCATGGGGTCAATGAGTACTTATATAAGACTAGGGTGGGTCACATTGGGTCAATGAGTACTTATATAGGACTAGGGGGGGTCACATGGGGTTATTGAGTACTTATATAGGACTAGGGTGGCTGACCTGGCGTCATTGAGTATTTATATAGGACTAGGGGGGGGTCACATGGGGTCGTTGAGTACTTATATAGGACTAGGGTGGGTCACATGGCGTCATGGAGAACTTAAATACGACTAGGGTGGGAGACATGGGGTCATTTAGTACTTATATAGTACTAGGGGGGTTCACATGGGGTCATTGAGTACTTATATAGGACTAGGGGTGGTCACATGGGGTCATTGAGTACTTTTATAGGACTAGGGTGGCTGACCTGGGGTCATTGAGTACTTATATAGGACTAGGGGGGGTCACATGGGGTCGTTGAGTACTTATATAGGACTAGGGTGGGTCACATGGCGTCATGGAGAACTTATATACGACTAGGGTGGCTGACCTGGGGTCATTGGGTACATATATAAGACTAGGGGGGGTCACATGGGGTCATTGAGTACTTATATAGGACTAGGGTGGGTCACATTGGGTCATTGAGTACTTATATAGGATTAGGGTGGCTGTCCTGGGGTCATTGGGTACTTATATAAGACTAGGGTGGTCACATGGGGTCATTGAGTACGTATATAGGACAAGGGTGGGTCACATGGGGTCATTGAGTAATTATATAGCACTAGGGTAGGTCACATGGGGTCATTGAGTACTTATATAGGACTAGGGCGGGTCACATGGGGTCATTGAGTACTTATATAAGACTAGAGTGGGTCACATTGGGTCATTGAGAACTTATATAGGACATGAGGGGGTCGCATGGGGTCATTGAGTACTTATATAGGACTAGCGTGGGTCACATGGGGTCATTGAGAACTTATATAGGACTAGGGGGAGTCACATGGGGTCATTGAGTATTTATATAGGACTAGGGTGGGTCACATGGGGTCATTAAGTAATTATATAGGACTAGGGTGTGTCACATGGGTTCATTGAGTACTTATATAGGACTAGGGTGGGTCACATGGGGTCATTGAGTACTTTTATAGGACTAGGGTGGCTGACCTGGGGTCATTGAGTACTTATATAGGACTAGGGGGGGTCACATGGGGTCGTTGAGTACTTATATAGGACTAGGGTGGGTCACATGGCGTCATGGAGAACTTATATACGACTAGGGTGGCTGACCTCGGGTCATTGAGTACTTATATAAGACTAGGGGGGGTCACATGGGGTCATTGAGTACTTATATAGGACTAGGGTGGGTCACATTGGGTCATTGAGTACTTATATAAGACTAGGGTGGATGACCTGGGGTCATTGGGTACATATATAAGACTAAGGGGGGTTACATGGGGTCATTGAGTACTTATATAGGACTAGGGTGGGTCACATGGGGTCATTGAGTACTTATATAGGACTAGGGTGGGTCACATGGGGTCATTGAGTACTTATATAGGTCTAGGGGAGGTCACATGGGGTCATTGAGTACTTATATAGGACTAGGGTGGCTGACCTGGGGCCACTGAGTACTTATATAGGACTAGGGGGGTCACATGGGGTCATTGAGAACTTATATAGGACTAGGGTGGCTCACTAGGCGTCATGGAGAACTTATATACGACTAGGTTGGGAGACATGGGGTCATTTAGTACTTATATGGGACATGGGGTGTCACATGGGGTCATTGAGTACTTATATAGGACTAGGGTGGGTTACATGGGGTCATTGAGTACTTATATAGGACTAGGGTGGGACACATGGGGTCATTATGAACTTATACAGGAATAGGGTGGGTCACATGGGGTCATTGAGTACTTATATAGGACTAGGGTGGCTGACCTGGGGTCATTGAGTACTTATATAGGACTAGGGGGGGGGGGGGTCACATGGGGTCGTTGAGTACTTATATAGGACTAGGGTGGGTCACATGGCGTCATGGAGAACTTATATACGACTAGGGTGGGAGACATGGGGTCATTTAGTACTTATATAGGACTAGGGGGGGTCACATGGGGTCATTGAGTACTTATATAGGACTAGGGGGGGTCACACATGGTGTCATTGAGTACTTATATAGGACTAGGGTGGCTGACCTGGGGTCATTGAGTACATATATAGGCCTAGGGGGGGTCACATGGGGTCATTGAGTACTTATATAGGACTAGGGTGGGTCACATTGGGTCATTGAGTACTTATATAGGACTAGGGTGGCTGACCTGGGGCCATTGAGTACTTATATAGGACTAGGGGGGTCACATGGGGTCATTGAGTACTTATATAGGACTAGGGTGGCTCACTAGGCGTCATGGAGAACTTATATACGACTAGGTTGGGAGACATGGGGTCATTTAGTACTTATATGGGACATGGGGGGTCACATGGGGTCATTGAGTACTTATATAGGACTAGGGTGGGTTACATGGGGTCATTGAGTACTTATATAGGACTAGGGTGGGTCACATTGGGTCATTGACTACTTATATAAGGCTAGGGTGGATGACCTGGGGTCATTGGGTACATATATAAGACTAAGGGGATCACATGGGGTCATTGAGTACTTATATAGGACTAGGGTGGGTCACATGGGGTCATTGAGTACTTATATAGGTCTAGGGGGGGTCACATGGGGTCATTGAGTACTTATATAGGTCTATGGGGGGTCACATGGGGTCATTGAGTACTTATATAGGACTAGGGTGGCTGACCTGGGGCCATTGAGTACTTATATAGGACTAGGGGGGTCACATGGGGTCATTGAGTACTTATATAGGACTAGGGTGGCTCACTAGGCGTCATGGAGAACTTATATACGACTAGGTTGGGAGACATGGGGTCATTTAGTACTTATATGGGACATGGGGGGTCACATGGGGTCATTGAGTACTTATATAGGACTAGGGTGGGTTACATGGGGTCATTGAGTACTTATATAGGACTAGGGTGGGTCACATGGGGTCATTATGAACTTATACAGGAATAGGGTGGGTCACATTGGGTCATTGAGTACTTATATAGGACTAGGGGTGGTCACATGGGGTCATTGAGTACTTATATAGGACTAGGGGGGGTCACATGGGGTCATTGAGTACTTATATAGGACTAGGGTGGCTGACCTGGGGTCATTGAGTACTTATATAGGACTAGGGTGGGTCACATGGGGTCATTGAGTACTTATATAGGACTAGGGTGGGTCACATTCGGTCATTGAGTACTTATATAGGACATGGGGGGGGGGGTCGCATGGGGTCAATGAGTACTTATATAGGACTAGGGTGGGTCACATGGGGTCATTGAGTACTTATGTAGCACTAGGGTAAGTCACATGGGGTCATTGAATACTTATATAGGACTATGGTGGGTCACATGGGGTCATTCAGTACTTATATAAGACTAGGGTGGGTCATATTGGGTCATTGAGTACTTATATAGGACATGGGGGGGTCGCATGGGGTCAATGAGTACTTATATAGGACTAGGGTGGGTCACATGGGGTCATTGAGTACTTATATAGGACTAGGGGGGGTCACATGGGGTCATTGAGTACTTATATAGGACTAGGGTGGCTGACCTGGGGTCATTGAGTACTTATATAGGACTAGGGGGGGGTCACATGGGGTCGTTGAGTACTTATATAGGACTAGGGTGGGTCACATGGCGTCATGGAGAACTTATATACGACTAGGGTGGGAGACATGGGGTCATTTAGTACTTATATAGGACTTGGGGGGTCACATGGGGTCATTGAGTACTTATATAGGACTAGGATGGCTGACCTGGGGTCATTGAGTACTTATATAGGACTAGGGGGGGTCACATGGGGTCATTGAGTACTTATATAGGACTAGGGGTGTCACATGGGGTCATTGAGTACTTATATAGGACATGGGGGGTCGCATGGGGTCATTGAGTACTTATATAGGACTAGGGTGGGTCACATGGTGTCATTGAGTACTTATATAGCACTAATGTAAGTCACATGGGGTCATTGAATACTTATATAGGACTAGGGTGGGTCACATGGGGTCATTGAGTACTTATATAAGACTAGGGTGGGTCACATTGGGTCATTGAGTACTTATATAGGACATGGGGGGGGGGGGGGTCGCATGGGGTCAATGAGTACTTATATAAGACTAGGGTGGGTCACATTGGGTCAATGAGTACTTATATAGGACTAGGGGGGGTCACATGTGGTTATTGAGTACTTATATAGGACTAGGGTGGCTGACCTGGCGTCATTGAGTATTTATATAGGACTAGGGGGGGGTCACATGGGGTCGTTGAGTACTTATATAGGACTAGGGTGGGTCACATGGCGTCATGGAGAACTTAAATACGACTAGGGTGGGAGACATGGGGTCATTTAGTACTTATATAGTACTAGGGGGGTTCACATGGGGTCATTGAGTACTTATATAGGACTAGGGGTGGTCACATGGGGTCATTGAGTACTTTTATAGGACTAGGGTGGCTGACCTGGGGTCATTGAGTACTTATATAGGACTAGGGGGGGTCACATGGGGTCGTTGAGTACTTATATAGGACTAGGGTGGGTCACATGGCGTCATGGAGAACTTATATACGACTAGGGTGGCTGACCTGTGGTCATTGGGTACATATATAAGACTAGGGGGGGTCACATGGGGTCATTGAGTACTTATATAGGACTAGGGTGGGTCACATTGGGTCATTGAGTACTTATATAGGATTAGGGTGGCTGTCCTGGGGTCATTGGGTACTTATATAAGACTAGGGTGGTCACATGGGGTCATTGAGTACGTATATAGGACAAGGGTGGGTCACATGGGGTCATTGAGTAATTATATAGCACTAGGGTAGGTCACATGGGGTCATTGAGTACTTATATAGGACTAGGGCGGGTCACATGGGGTCATTGAGTACTTATATAAGACTAGAGTGGGTCACATTGGGTCATTGAGAACTTATATAGGACATGAGGGGGTCGCATGGGGTCATTGAGTACTTATATAGGACTAGCGTGGGTCACATGGGGTCATTGAGAACTTATATAGGACTAGGGGGAGTCACATGGGGTCATTGAGTATTTATATAGGACTAGGGTGGGTCACATGGGGTCATTAAGTAATTATATAGGACTAGGGTGTGTCACATGGGTTCATTGAGTACTTATATAGGACTAGGGTGGGTCACATGGGGTCATTGAGTACTTTTATAGGACTAGGGTGGCTGACCTGGGGTCATTGAGTACTTATATAGGACTAGGGGGGGTCACATGGGGTCGTTGAGTACTTATATAGGACTAGGGTGGGTCACATGGGGTCATTGAGTACTTATATAGGACTAGGGTGGGTCACATGGGGTCATTGAGTACTTATATAGGTCTAGGGGAGGTCACATGGGGTCATTGAGTACTTATATAGGACTAGGGTGGCTGACCTGGGGCCATTGAGTACTTATATAGGACTAGGGGGGTCACATGGGGTCATTGAGTACTTATATAGGACTAGGGTGGCTCACTAGGCGTCATGGAGAACTTATATACGACTAGGTTGGGAGACATGGGGTCATTTAGTACTTATATGGGACATGGGGTGTCACATGGGGTCATTGAGTACTTATATAGGACTAGGGTGGGTTACATGGGGTCATTGAGTACTTATATAGGACTAGGGTGGGTCACATGGGGTCATTATGAACTTATACAGGAATAGGGTGGGTCACATGGGGTCATTGAGTACTTATATAGGACTAGGGTGGCTGACCTGGGGTCATTGAGTACTTATATAGGACTAGGGGGGGGGGGGGTCACATGGGGTCGTTGAGTACTTATATAGGACTAGGTTGGGTCACATGGCGTCATGGAGAACTTATATACGACTAGGGTGGGAGACATGGGGTCATTTAGTACTTATATAGGACTAGGGGGGGTCACATGGGGTCATTGAGTACTTATATAGGACTAGGGGGGGTCACACATGGGGTCATTGAGTACTTATATAGGACTAGGGTGGCTGACCTGGGGTCATTGAGTACATATATAGGCCTAGGGGGGGTCACATGGGGTCATTGAGTACTTATATAGAACTAGGGGTGTCACATGGGGTCATTGAGTACTTATATAGAACTAGGGGTGTCACATGGGGTCATTGAGTACTTATATAGGACATGGGGGGTCGCATGGGGTCATTGAGTACTTATATAGGACTAGGGTGGGTCACATGGGGTCATTGAGTACTTATATAGGTCTAGGGGGGGTGACATGGGGTCATTGAGTACTTATACAGGACTAGGAGGGGTCACATGTGGTCATTGGGTACTTATATGGGAATAGGGTGGCTGACCTCGGGTCATTGAGTACTTATATAAGACTAGGGGGGGTCACATGGGGTCATTGAGTACTTATATAGGACTAGGGTGGGTCACATTGGGTCATTGAGTACTTATATAGGACTAGGGTGGGTCACATGGGGTCATTGAGTACTTATATAGGTCTATGGGGGGTCACATGGGGTCATTGAGTACTTATATAGGACTAGGGTGGCTGACCTGGGGCCATTGAGTACTTATATAGGACTAGGGGGGTCACATGGGGTCATTGAGTACTTATATAGGACTAGGGTGGCTCACTAGGCGTCATGGAGAACTTATATACGACTAGGTTGGGAGACATGGGGTCATTTAGTACTTATATGGGACATGGGGGGTCACATGGGGTCATTGAGTACTTATATAGGACTAGGGTGGGTTACATGGGGTCATTGAGTACTTATATAGGACTAGGGTGGGTCACATTGGGTCATTGACTACTTATATAAGACTAGGGTGGATGACCTGGGGTCATTGGGTACATATATAAGACTAAGGGGGGTCACATGGGGTCATTGAGTACTTATATAGGACTAGGGTGGGTCACATGGGGTCATTGAGTACTTATATAGGTCTAGGGGGGGTCACATGGGGTCATTGAGTACTTATATAGGACTAGGGTGGCTGACCTGGGGCCATTGAATACTTATATAGGACTAGGGGGGTCACATGGGGTCATTGAGTACTTATATAGGACTAGGGTGACTCACTAGGCGTCATGGAGAACTTATATACGACTAGGTTGGGAGACATGGGGTCATTTAGTACTTATATGGGACATGGGGTGTCACATGGGGTCATTGAGTACTTATATAGGACTAGGGTGGGTTACATGGGGTCATTGAGTACTTATATAGGACTAGGATGGGTCACATGGGGTCATTATGAACTTATACAGGAATAGGGTGGGTCACATGGGGTCATTGAGTACTTATATAGGACTAGGGGTGGTCACATGGGGTCATTGAGTACTTATATAGGACTAGGGTGGCTGACCTGGGGTCATTGAGTACTTATATAGGACTAGGGGGGGGGTCACATGGGGTCGTTGTGTACTTATATAGGACTAGGGTGGGTCACATGGCGTCATGGAGAACTTATATACGACTAGGGTGGGAGACATGGGGTCATTTAGTACTTATATAGGACTAGGGGGGGTCACATGGGGTCATTGAGTACTTAAATAGGACTAGGGGGGGTCACACATGGGGTCATTGAGTACTTATATAGGACTAGGGTGGCTGACCTGGGGTCATTGAGTACATATATAGGCCTAGGGGGGGTCACATGGGGTCATTGAGTACTTATATAGAACTAGGGGTGTCACATGGGGTCATTGAGTACTTATATAGGACATGGGGGGTCGCATGGGGTCATTGAGTACTTATATAGGACTAGGGTGGGTCACATGGGGTCATTGAGTACTTATATAGGTCTAGGGGGGGTGACCTGGGGTCATTGGGTACATATATAAGACTAAGGGGGGTTACATGGGGTCATTGAGTACTTATATAGGACTAGGGTGGGTCACATGGGGTCATTGAGTACTTATATAGGACTAGGGTGGCTGACCTGGGGCCATTGAATACTTATATAGGACTAGGGGGGTCACATGGGGTCATTGAGTACTTATATAGGACTAGGGTGACTCACTAGGCGTCATGGAGAACTTATATACGACTAGGTTGGGAGACATGGGGTCATTTAGTACTTATATGGGACATGGGGTGTCACATGGGGTCATTGAGTACTTATATAGGACTAGGGTGGGTTACATGGGGTCATTGAGTACTTATATAGGACTAGGATGGGTCACATGGGGTCATTATGAACTTATACAGGAATAGGGTGGGTCACATGGGGTCATTGAGTACTTATATAGGACTAGGGGTGGTCACATGGGGTCATTGAGTTCTTATATAGGACTAGGGTGGCTGACCTGGGGTCATTGAGTACTTATATAGGACTAGGGGGGGGGTCACATGGGGTCGTTGTGTACTTATATAGGACTAGGGTGGGTCACATGGCGTCATGGAGAACTTATATACGACTAGGGTGGGAGACATGGGGTCATTTAGTACTTATATAGGACTAGGGGGGGTCACATGGGGTCATTGAGTACTTAAATAGGACTAGGGGGGGTCACACATGGGGTCATTGAGTACTTATATAGGACTAGGGTGGCTGACCTGGGGTCATTGAGTACATATATAGGCCTAGGGGGGTCACATGGGGTCATTGAGTACTTATATAGAACTAGGGGTGTCACATGGGGTCATTGAGTACTTATATAGGACATGGGGGGTCGCATGGGGTCATTGAGTACTTATATAGGACTAGGGTGGGTCACATGGGGTCATTGAGTACTTATATAGGTCTAGGGGGGGTGACCTGGGGTCATTGGGTACATATATAAGACTAAGGGGGGTTACATGGGGTCATTGAGTACTTATATAGGACTAGGGTGGGTCACATGGCGTCATGGAGAACTTATATACGACTAGGGTGGCTGACCTCGGGTCATTGAGTACTTATATAAGACTAGGGGGGGTCACATCGGGTCATTGAGTACTTATATAGGACTAGGGTGGGTCACATTGGGTCATTGAGTACTTATATAAGACTAGGGTGGATGACCTGGGGTCATTGGGTACATATATAAGACTAAGGGGGGTTACATGGGGTCATTGAGTACTTATATAGGACTAGGGTGGGTCACATGGGGTCATTGAGTACTTATATAGGACTAGGGTGGGTCACATGGGGTCATTGAGTACTTATATAGGTCTAGGGGAGGTCACATGGGGTCATTGAGTACTTATATAGGACTAGGGTGGCTGACCTGGGGCCATTGAGTACTTATATAGGACTAGGGGGGTCACATGGGGTCATTGAGTACTTATATAGGACTAGGGTGGCTCACTAGGCGTCATGGAGAACTTATATACGACTAGGGTGGGAGACATGGGGTCATTTAGTACTTATATAGGACTAGGGGGGGTCACACATGGGGTCATTGAGTACTTATATAGGACTAGGGTGGCTGACCTGGGGTCATTGAGTACATATATAGGCCTAGGGGGGGTCACATGGGGTCATTGAGTACTTATATAGGACTAGGGTGGGTTACATGGGGTCATTGAGTACTTATATAGGACTAGGGTGGGTCACATGGGGTCATTATGAACTTATACAGGAATAGGGTGGGTCACATGGGGTCATTGAGTACTTATATAGGACTAGGGTGGCTGACCTGGGGTCATTGAGTACTTATATAGGACTAGGGGGGGGGGTCACATGGGGTCGTTGAGTACTTATATAGGACTAGGGTGGGTCACATGGCGTCATGGAGAACTTATATACGACTAGGGTGGGAGACATGGGGTCATTTAGTACTTATATAGGACTAGGGGGGGTCACACATGGGGTCATTGAGTACTTATATAGGACTAGGGTGGCTGACCTGGGGTCATTGAGTACATATATAGGCCTAGGGGGGGTCACATGGGGTCATTGAGTACTTATATAGGCCTAGGGGGGGTCACATGGGGTCATTGAGTACTTATATAGAACTAGGGGTGTCACATGGGGTCATTGAGTACTTATATAGGACATGGGGGGTCGCATGGGGTCATTGAGTACTTATATAGGACTAGGGTGGGTCACATGGGGTCATTGAGTAATTATATAGGTCTAGGGGGGGTGACATGGGGTCATTGAGTACTTATATAGGACTAGGAGGGGTCACATGTGGTCATTGGGTACTTATATGGGAATAGGGTGGCTGACCTCGGGTCATTGAGTACTTATATAAGACTAGGGGGGGTCACATGGGGTCATTTAGTACTTATATAGGACTTGGGGGGTCACATGGGGTCATTGAGTACTTATATAGGACTAGGATGGCTGACCTGGGGTCATTGAGTACTTATATAGGACTAGGGGGGGTCACATGGGGTCATTGAGTACTTATATAGGACTAGGGGTGTCACATGGGGTCATTGAGTACTTATATAGGACATGGGGGGTCGCATGGGGTCATTGAGTACTTATATAGGACTAGGGTGGGTCACATGGGGTCATTGAGTACTTATATAGCACTAATGTAAGTCACATGGGGTCATTGAAAACTTATATAGGACTAGGGTGGGTCACATGGGGTCATTGAGTACTTATATAAGACTAGGGTGGGTCACATTGGGTCATTGAGTACTTATATAGGACATGGGGGGGGGTCGCATGGGGTCAATGAGTACTTATATAAGACTAGGGGTGGTCACATGGGGTCATTGAGTACTTTTATAGGACTAGGGTGGCTGACCTGGGGTCATTGAGTACTTATATAGGACTAGGGTGGGTCACATTGGGTCATTGAGTACTTATATAGGATTAGGGTGGCTGTCCTGGGGTCATTGGGTACTTATATAAGACTAGGGTGGGTCACATGGGGTCATTGAGTACGTATATAGGACAAGGGTGGGTCACATGGGGTCATTGAGTAATTATATAGCACTAGGGTAGGTCACATGGGGTCATTGAGTACTTATATAGGACTAGGGCGGGTCACATGGGGTCATTGAGTACTAATATAAGACTAGGGTGGGTCACATTGGGTCATTGAGAACTTATATAGGACATGAGGGGGTCGCATGGGGTCATTGAGTACTTATATAGGACTAGCGTGGGTCACATGGGGTCATTGAGAACTTATATAGGACTAGGGGGAGTCACATGGGGTCATTGAGTATTTATATAGGACTAGGGTGGGTCACATGGGGTCATTAAGTAATTATATAGGACTAGGGTGGGTCACATGGGTTCATTGAGTACTTATATAGGACTAGGGTGGGTCACATGGGATCATTGAGTACTTATATAGGACTAGGGGGGGTGACATGGGGTCATTGAGTACTTATATAGGACTAGGAGGGGTCACATGTGGTCATTGGGTACTTATATGGGACTAGGGTGGCTGACCTCGGGTCATTGAGTACTTATATAAGACTAGGGGGGGTCACATGGGGTCATTGAGTACTTATATAGGACTAGGGTGGGTCACATTGGGTCATTGAGTACTTATATAAGACTAGGGTGGCTGACCTGGGGTCATTGGGTACATATATAAGACTAAGGGGGGTCACATGGGGTCATTGAGTACTTATATAGGACTAGGGTGGGTCACATGGGGTCATTGAGTACTTATATAGGACTAGGGGGGGTCACATGGGGTTATTGAGTACTTATATAGGACTAGGGTGGCTGACCTGGCGTCATTGAGTACTTATATAGGACTAGGGGGGGGGGGTCACACGGGGTCATTGAGTACTTATATAGGACTAGGGTGGGTCACATTGGGTCATTGAGTACTTATATAAGACTAGGGTGGCTGACCTGGGGTCATTGGGTACATATACAAGACTAAGGGGGGTCACATGGGGTCGTTGAGTACTTATATAGGACTAGGGTGGGTCACATGGCGTCATGGAGAACTTATATACGACTAGGGTGGGAGACATGGGGTCATTTAGTACTTATATAGGACTAGGGGGGGTCACATGGGGTCATTGAGTACTTATATAGGACTAGGGGGGGTCACATGGGGTCATTGAGTACTTATATGGGACTAGGGTGGCTGACCTCGGGTCATTGAGTACTTATATAAGACTAGGGGGGGTCACATGGGGTCATTGAGTACTTATATAGGACTAGGGTGGGTCACATTGGGTCATTGAGTACTTATATAAGACTAGGGTGGATGACCTGGGGTCATTGGGTACATATATAAGACTAAGGGGGGTCACATGGGGTCATTGAGTACTTATATAGGACTAGGGTGGGTCACATGGGGTCATTGAGTACTTATATAGGACTAGGGTGGGTCACATGGGGTCATTGAGTACTTATATAGGACTAGGGTGGCTGACCTGGGGCCATTGAGTACTTATATAGGACTAGGGGGGTCACATGGGGTCATTGAGTACTTATATAGGACTAGGGTGGCTCACTAGGCGTCATGGAGAACTTATATACGACTAGGTTGGGAGACATGGGGTCATTTAGTACTTATATGGGACATGGGGTGTCACATGGGGTCATTGAGTACTTATATAGGACTAGGGTGGGTTACATGGGGTCATTGAGTACTTATATAGGACTAGGGTGGGTCACATGGGGTCATTGAGTACTTATATAGAACTAGGTGTGTCACATGGGGTCATTGAGTACTTATATAGGACATGGGGGGTCGCATGGGGTCATTGAGTACTTATATAGGACTAGGGTGGGTCACATGGGGTCATTGAGTATTTATATAGGTCTAGGGGGGGTGACATGGGGTCATTGAGTACTTATATAGGACTAGGAGGGGTCACATGGGGTCATTGAGTACTTATATAGGACTAGGGTGGGTCACATGGGGTCATTGAGTACTTATATAGGTCTAGGGGGGGTCACATGGGGTCATTGAGTACTTATATAGGACTAGGGTGGCTGACCTGGGGCCATTGAGTACTTATATAGGACTAGGGGGGTCACATGGGGTCATTGAGTACTTATATAGGACTAGGGTGGCTCACTAGGCGTCATGGAGAACTTATATACGACTAGGTTGGGAGACATGGGGTCATTTAGTACTTATATGGGACATGGGGTGTCACATGGGGTTATTGAGTATTTATATAGGACTAGGGTGGGTTACATGGGGTCATTGAGTACTTATAGAGGACTAGGGTGGGTCACATGGGGTCATTATGAACTTATACAGGAATAGGGTGGGTCACATGGGGTCATTGAGTACTTATATAGGACTAGGGGTGGTCACATGGGGTCATTGAGTACTTATATAGGACTAGGGTGGCTGACCTGGGGTCATTGAGTACTTATATAGGACTAGGGGGGGGGTCACATGGGGTCGTTGAGTACTTATATAGGACTAGGGTGGGTCACATGGCGTCATGGAGAACTTATATACGACTAGGGTGGGAGACATGGGGTCATTTAGTACTTATATAAGACTAGGGGGGGTCACATGGGGTCATTGAGTACTTATATAGGACTAGGGGGGGTCACACATGGGGTCATTGAGTACTTATATAGGACTAGGGTGGCTGACCTGGGGTCATTGAGTACATATATAGGCCTAGGGGGGGTCACATGGGGTCATTGAGTACTTATATAGAACTAGGGGTGTCACATGGGGTCATTGAGTACTTATATAGGACATGGGGGGTCGCATGGGGTCATTGAGTACTTATATAGGAATAGGGTGGGTCACATGGGGTCATTGAGTAATTATATAGGTCTAGGGGGGGTGACATGGGGTCATTGAGTACTTATATAGGACTAGGAGGGGTCACATGTGGTCATTGGGTACTTATATGGGAATAGGGTGGCTGACCTCGGGTCATTGAGTACTTATATAAGACTAGGGGGGGTCACATGGGGTCATTTAGTACTTATATAGGACTTGGGGGGTCACATGGGGTCATTGAGTACTTATATAGGACTAGGATGGCTGACCTGGGGTCATTGAGTACTTATATAGGACTAGGGGGGGTCACATGGGGTCATTGAGTACTTATATAGGACTAGGGGTGTCACATGGGGTCATTGAGTACTTATATAGGACATGGGGGGTCGCATGGGGTCATTGAGTACTTATATAGGACTAGGGTGGGTCACATGGGGTCATTGAGTACTTATATAGCACTAATGTAAGTCACATGGGGTCATTGAATACTTATATAGGACTAGGGTGGGTCACATGGGGTCATTGAGTACTTATATAAGACTAGGGTGGGTCACATTGGGTCATTGAGTACTTATATAGGACATGGGGGGGGGGGGTCGCATGGGGTCAATGAGTACTTATATAAGACTAGGGGTGGTCACATGGGGTCATTGAGTACTTTTATAGGACTAGGGTGGCTGACCTGGGGTCATTGAGTACTTATATAGGACTAGGGTGGGTCACATTGGGTCATTGAGTACTTATATAGGATTAGGGTGGCTGTCCTGGGGTCATTGGGTACTTATATAAGACTAGGGTGGGTCACATGGGGTCATTGAGTACGTATATAGGACAAGGGTGGGTCACATGGGGTCATTGAGTAATTATATAGCACTAGGGTAGGTCACATGGGGTCATTGAGTACTTATATAGGACTAGGGCGGGTCACATGGGGTCATTGAGTACTAATATAAGACTAGGGTGGGTCACATTGGGTCATTGAGAACTTATATAGGACATGAGGGGGTCGCATGGGGTCATTGAGTACTTATATAGGACTAGCGTGGGTCACATGGGGTCATTGAGAACTTATATAGGACTAGGGGGAGTCACATGGGGTCATTGAGTATTTATATAGGACTAGGGTGGGTCACATGGGGTCATTAAGTAATTATATAGAACTAGGGTGGGTCACATGGGTTCATTGAGTACTTATATAGGACTAGGGTGGGTCACATGGGATCATTGAGTACTTATATAGGACTAGGGGGGGTGACATGGGGTCATTGAGTACTTATATAGGACTAGGAGGGGTCACATGTGGTCATTGGGTACTTATATGGGACTAGGGTGGCTGACCTCGGGTCATTGAGTACTTATATAAGACTAGGGGGGGTCACATGGGGTCATTGAGTACTTATATAGGACTAGGGTGGGTCACATTGGGTCATTGAGTACTTATATAAGACTAGGGTGGCTGACCTGGGGTCATTGGGTACATATATAAGACTAAGGGGGGTCACATGGGGTCATTGAGTACTTATATAGGACTAGGGTGGGTCACATGGGGTCATTGAGTACTTATATAGGACTAGGGGGGGTCACATGGGGTTATTGAGTACTTATATAGGACTAGGGTGGCTGACCTGGCGTCATTGAGTACTTATATAGGACTAGGGGGGGGGGTCACACGGGGTCATTGAGTACTTATATAGGACTAGGGTGGGTCACATTGGGTCATTGAGTACTTATATAAGACTAGGGTGGCTGACCTGGGGTCATTGGGTACATATACAAGACTAAGGGGGGTCACATGGGGTCGTTGAGTACTTATATAGGACTAGGGTGGGTCACATGGCGTCATGGAGAACTTATATACGACTAGGGTGGGAGACATGGGGTCATTTAGTACTTATATAGGACTAGGGGGGGTCACATGGGGTCATTGAGTACTTATATAGGACTAGGGGGGGTCACATGGGGTCATTGAGTACTTATATGGGACTAGGGTGGCTGACCTCGGGTCATTGAGTACTTATATAAGACTAGGGGGGGTCACATGGGGTCATTGAGTACTTATATAGGACTAGGGTGGGTCACATTGGGTCATTGAGTACTTATATAAGACTAGGGTGGATGACCTGGGGTCATTGGGTACATATATAAGACTAAGGGGGGTCACATGGGGTCATTGAGTACTTATATAGGACTAGGGTGGGTCACATGGGGTCATTGAGTACTTATATAGGACTAGGGTGGGTCACATGGGGTCATTGAGTACTTATATAGGTCTACGGGGGGTCACATGGGGTCATTGAGTACTTATATAGGACTAGGGTGGCTGACCTGGGGCCATTGAGTACTTATATAGGACTAGGGGGGTCACATGGGGTCATTGAGTACTTATATAGGACTAGGGTGGCTCACTAGGCGTCATGGAGAACTTATATACGACTAGGTTGGGAGACATGGGGTCATTTAGTACTTATATGGGACATGGGGTGTCACATGGGGTCATTGAGTACTTATATAGGACTAGGGTGGGTTACATGGGGTCATTGAGTACTTATATAGGACTAGGGTGGGTCACATGGGGTCATTGAGTACTTATATAGAACTAGGTGTGTCACATGGGGTCATTGAGTACTTATATAGGACATGGGGGGTCGCATGGGGTCATTGAGTACTTATATAGGACTAGGGTGGGTCACATGGGGTCATTGAGTATTTATATAGGTCTAGGGGGGGTGACATGGGGTCATTGAGTACTTATATAGGACTAGGAGGGGTCACATGGGGTCATTGAGTACTTATATAGGACTAGGGTGGGTCACATGGGGTCATTGAGTACTTATATAGGTCTAGGGGGGGTCACATGGGGTCATTGAGTACTTATATAGGACTAGGGTGGCTGACCTGGGGCCATTGAGTACTTATATAGGACTAGGGGGGTCACATGGGGTCATTGAGTACTTATATAGGACTAGGGTGGCTCACTAGGCGTCATGGAGAACTTATATACGACTAGGTTGGGAAACATGGGGTCATTTAGTACTTATATGGGACATGGGGTGTCACATGGGGTTATTGAGTATTTATATAGGACTAGTGTGGGTTACATGGGGTCATTGAGTACTTATATAGGACTAGGGTGGGTCACATGGGGTCATTATGAACTTATACAGGAATAGGGTGGGTCACATGGGGTCATTGAGTACTTATATAGGACTAGGGGTGGTCACATGGGGTCATTGAGTACTTATATAGGACTAGGGTGGCTGACCTGGGGTCATTGAGTACTTATATAGGACTAGGGGGGGGGTCACATGGGGTCGTTGAGTACTTATATAGGACTAGGGTGGGTCACATGGCGTCATGGAGAACTTATATACGACTAGGGTGGGAGACATGGGGTCATTTAGTACTTATATAAGACTAGGGGGGGTCACATGGGGTCATTGAGTACTTATATAGGACTAGGGGGGGTCACACATGGGGTCATTGAGTACTTATATAGGACTAGGGTGGCTGACCTGGGGTCATTGAGTACATATATAGGCCTAGGGGGGGTCACATGGGGTCATTGAGTACTTATATAGAACTAGGGGTGTCACATGGGGTCATTGAGTACTTATATAGGACATGGGGGGTCGCATGGGGTCATTGAGTACTTATATAAGACTAGGGTGGGTCACATTGGGTCAATGAGTACTTATATAGGACTAGGGGGGGTCACATGGGGTTATTGAGTACTTATATAGGACTAGGGTGGCTGACCTGGCGTCATTGAGTATTTATATAGGACTAGGGGGGGGTCACATGGGGTCGTTGAGTACTTATATAGGACTAGGGTGGGTCACATGGCGTCATGGAGAACTTAAATACGACTAGGGTGGGAGACATGGGGTCATTTAGTACTTATATAGTACTAGGGGGGTTCACATGGGGTCATTGAGTACTTATATAGGACTAGGGGTGGTCACATGGGGTCATTGAGTACTTTTATAGGACTAGGGTGGCTGACCTGGGGTCATTGGGTACTTATATAGGACTAGGGGGGGTCACATGGGGTCGTTGAGTACTTATATAGGACTAGGGTGGGTCACATGGCGTCATGGAGAACTTATATACGACTAGGGTGGCTGACCTGTGGTCATTGGGTACATATATAAGACTAGGGGGGGTCACATGCGGTCATTGAGTACTTATATAGGACTAGGGTGGGTCACATTGGGTCATTGAGTACTTATATAGGATTAGGGTGGCTGTCCTGGGGTCATTGGGTACTTATATAAGACTAGGGTGGTCACATGGGGTCATTGAGTACGTATATAGGACAAGGGTGGGTCACATGGGGTCATTGAGTAATTATATAGCACTAGGGTAGGTCACATGGGGTCATTGAATACTTATATAGGACTAGGGCGGGTCACATGGGGTCATTGAGTACTTATATAAGACTATAGTGGGTCACATTGGGTCATTGAGAACTTATATAGGACATGAGGGGGTCGCATGGGGTCATTGAGTACTTATATAGGACTAGCGTGGGTCACATGGGGTCATTGAGAACTTATATAGGACTAGGGGGAGTCACATGGGGTCATTGAGTATTTATATAGGACTAGGGTGGGTCACATGGGGTCATTAAGTAATTATATAGGACTAGGGTGTGTCACATGGGTTCATTGAGTACTTATATAGGACTAGGGTGGGTCACATGGGGTCATTGAGTACTTTTATAGGACTAGGGTGGCTGACCTGGGGTCATTGAGTACTTATATAGGACTAGGGGGGGTCACATGGGGTCGTTGAGTACTTATATAGGACTAGGGTGGGTCACATGGGGTCATTGAGTACTTATATAGGACTAGGGTGGGTCACATGGGGTCATTGAGTACTTATATAGGTCTAGGGGAGGTCACATGGGGTCATTGAGTACTTATATAGGACTAGGGTGGCTGACCTGGGGCCATTGAGTACTCATATAGGACTAGGGGGGTCACATGGGGTCATTGAGTACTTATATAGGACTAGGGTGGCTCACTAGGCGTCATGGAGAACTTATATACGACTAGGTTGGGAGACATGGGGTCATTTAGTACTTATATGGGACATGGGGTGTCACATGGGGTCATTGAGTACTTATATAGGACTAGGGTGGGTTACATGGGGTCATTGAGTACTTATATAGGACTAGGGTGGGTCACATGGGGTCATTATGAACTTATACAGGAATAGGGTGGGTCACATGGGGTCATTGAGTACTTATATAGGACTAGGGTGGCTGACCTGGGGTCATTGAGTACTTATATAGGACTAGGGGGGGGGGTCACATGGGGTCGTTGAGTACTTATATAGGACTAGGGTGGGTCACATGGCGTCATGGAGAACTTATATACGACTAGGGTGGGAGACATGGGGTCATTTAGTACTTATATAGGACTAGGGGGGGTCACATGGGGTCATTGAGTACTTATATAGGACTAGGGGGGGTCACACATGGGGTCATTGAGTACTTATATAGGACTAGGGTGGCTGACCTGGGGTCATTGAGTACATATATAGGCCTAGGGGGGGTCACATGGGGTCATTGAGTACTTATATAGAACTAGGGGTGTCACATGGGGTCATTGAGTACTTATATAGAACTAGGGGTGTCACATGGGGTCATTGAGTACTTATATAGGACATGGGGGGTCGCATGGGGTCATTGAGTACTTATATAGGACTAGGGTGGGTCACATGGGGTCATTGAGTACTTATATAGGTCTAGGGGGGGTGACATGGGGTCATTGAGTACTTATATAGGACTAGGAGGGGTCACATGTGGTCATTGGGTACTTATATGGGAATAGGGTGGCTGACCTCTGGTCATTGAGTACTTATATAAGACTAGGGGGGGTCACATGGGGTCATTGAGTACTTATATAGGACTAGGGTGGGTCACATTGGGTCATTGAGTACTTATATAGGACTAGGGTGGGTCACATGGGGTCATTGAATACTTATATAGGTCTATGGGGGGTCACATGGGGTCATTGAGTACTTATATAGGACTAGGGTGGCTGACCTGGGGCCATTGAGTACTTATATAGGACTAGGGGGGTCACATGGGGTCATTGAGTACTTATATAGGACTAGGGTGGCTCACTAGGCGTCATGGAGAACTTATATACGACTAGGTTGGGAGACATGGGGTCATTTAGTACTTATATGGGACATGGGGGGTCACATGGGGTCATTGAGTACTTATATAGGACTAGGGTGGGTTACATGGGGTCATTGAGTACTTATATAGGACTAGGGTGGGTCACATTGGGTCATTGACTACTTATATAAGACTAGGGTGGATGACCTGGGGTCATTGGGTACATATATAAGACTAAGGGGGGTCACATGGGGTCATTGAGTACTTATATAGGACTAGGGTGGGTCACATGGGGTCATTGAGTACTTATATAGGTCTAGGGGGGGTCACATGGGGTCATTGAGTACTTATATAGGACTAGGGTGGCTGACCTGGGGCCATTGAATACTTATATAGGACTAGGGGGGTCACATGGGGTCATTGAGTACTTATATAGGACTAGGGTGGCTCACTAGGCGTCATGGAGAACTTATATACGACTAGGTTGGGAGACATGGGGTCATTTAGTACTTATATGGGACATGGGGTGTCACATGGGGTCATTGAGTACCTATATAGGACTAGGGTGGGTTACATGGGGTCATTGAGTACTTATATAGGACTAGGATGGGTCACATGGGGTCATTATGAACTTATACAGGAATAGGGTGGGTCACATGGGGTCATTGAGTACTTATATAGGACTAGGGGTGGTCACATGGGGTCATTGAGTTCTTATATAGGACTAGGGTGGCTGACCTGGGGTCATTGAGTACTTATATAGGACTAGGGGGGGGGTCACATGGGGTCGTTGAGTACTTATATAGGACTAGGGTGGGTCACATGGCGTCATGGAGAACTTATATACGACTAGGGTGGGAGACATGGGGTCATTTAGTACTTATATAGGACTAGGGGGGGTCACATGGGGTCATTGAGTACTTAAATAGGACTAGGGGGGGTCACACATGGGGTCATTGAGTACTTATATAGGACTAGGGTGGCTGACCTGGGGTCATTGAGTACATATATAGGCCTAGGGGGGGTCACATGGGGTCATTGAGTACTTATATAGAACTAGGGGTGTCACATGGGGTCATTGAGTACTTATATAGGACATGGGGGGTCGCATGGGGTCATTGAGTACTTATATAGGACTAGGGTGGGTCACATGGGGTCATTGAGTACTTATATAGGTCTAGGGGGGGTGACATGGGGTCATTGAGTACTTATATAGGACTAGGAGGGGTCACATGTGGTCATTGGGTACTTATATGGGAATAGGGAGGCTGACCTCGGGTCATTGAGTACTTATATAAGACTAGGGGGGGTCACATGGGGTCATTGAGTACTTATATAGGACTAGGGTGGGTCACATTGGGTCATTGAGTACTTATATAGGACTAGGGTGGGTCACATGGGGTCATTGAGTACTTATATAGGTCTATGGGGGGTCACATGGGGTCATTGAGTACTTATATAGGACTAGGGTGGCTGACCTGGGGCCATTGAGTACTTATATAGGACTAGGGGGGTCACATGGGGTCATTGAGTACTTATATAGGACTAGGGTGGCTCACTAGGCGTCATGGAGAACTTATATACGACTAGGTTGGGAGATATGGGGTCATTTAGTACTTATATGGGACATGGGGGGTCACATGGGGTCATTGAGTACTTATATAGGACTAGGGTGGGTTACATGGGGTCATTGAGTACTTATATAGGACTAGGGTGGGTCACATGGGGTCATTATGAACTTATACAGGAATAGGGTGGGTCACATGGGGTCATTGAGTACTTATATAGGACTAGGGGTGGTCACATGGGGTCATTGAGTACTTATATAGGACTAGGGGGGGTCACATGGGGTCATTGAGTACTTATATAGGACTAGGGTGGCTGACCTGGGGTCATTGAGTACTTATATAGGACTAGGGTGGGTCACATGGGGTCATTGAGTACTTATATAGGACTAGGGTGGGTCACATTCGGTCATTGAGTACTTATATAGGACATGGGGGGGGGGGTCGCATGGGGTCAATGAGTACTTATATAAGACTAGGGTGGGTCATATTGGGTCATTGAGTACTTATGTAGCACTAGGGTAAGTCACATGGGGTCATTGAATACTTATATAGGACTATGGTGGGTCACATGGGGTCATTCAGTACTTATATAAGACTAGGGTGGGTCATATTGGGTCATTTAGTACTTATATAGGACATGGGGGGGGTCGCATGGGGTCAATGAGTACTTATATAGGACTAGGGTGGGTCACATGGGGTCATTGAGTACTTATATAGGACTAGGGGGGGTCACATGGGGTCATTGAGTACTTATATAGGACTAGGGTGGCTGACCTGGGGTCATTGAGTACTTATATAGGACTAGGGGGGGGTCACATGGGGTCGTTGAGTACTTATATAGGACTAGGGTGGGTCACATGGCGTCATGGAGAACTTATATACGACTAGGGTGGGAGACATGGGGTCATTTAGTACTTATATAGGACTTGGGGGGTCACAAGGGGTCATTGAGTACTTATATAGGACTAGGATGGCTGACCTGGGGTCATTGAGTACTTATATAGGACTAGGGGGGGTCACATGGGGTCATTGAGTACTTATATAGGACTAGGGGTGTCACATGGGGTCATTGAGTACTTATATAGGACATGGGGGGTCGCATGGGGTCATTGAGTACTTATATAGGACTAGGGTGGGTCACATGGGGTCATTGAGTACTTATATAGCACTAATGTAAGTCACATGGGGTCATTGAATACTTATATAGGACTAGGGTGGGTCACATGGGGTCATTGAGTACTTATATAAGACTAGGGTGGGTCACATTGGGTCATTGAGTACTTATATAGGACATGGGGGGGGGGGGGTCGCATGGGGTCAATGAGTACTTATATAGGACTAGGGGGGGTCACATGGGGTTATTGAGTACTTATATAGGACTAGGGTGGCTGACCTGGCGTCATTGAGTATTTATATAGGACTAGGGGGGGGTCACATGGGGTCGTTGAGTACTTATATAGGACTAGGGTGGGTCACATGGCGTCATGGAGAACTTAAATACGACTAGGGTGGGAGACATGGGGTCATTTAGTACTTATATAGTACTAGGGGGGTTCACATGGGGTCATTGAGTACTTATATAGGACTAGGGGTGGTCACATGGGGTCATTGAGTACTTTTATAGGACTAGGGTGGCTGACCTGGGGTCATTGAGTACTTATATAGGACTAGGGGGGGTCACATGGGGTCGTTGAGTACTTATATAGGACTAGGGTGGGTCACATGGCGTCATGGAGAACTTATATACGACTAGGGTGGCTGACCTGGGGTCATTGGGTACATATATAAGACTAGGGGGGGTCACATGGGGTCATTGAGTACTTATATAGGACTAGGGTGGGTCACATTGGGTCATTGAGTACTTATATAGGATTAGGGTGGCTGTCCTGGGGTCATTGGGTACTTATATAAGACTAGGGTGGTCACATGGGGTCATTGAGTACGTATATAGGACAAGGGTGGGTCACATGGGGTCATTGAGTAATTATATAGCACTAGGGTAGGTCACATGGGGTCATTGAGTACTTATATAGGACTAGGGCGGGTCACATGGGGTCATTGAGTACTTATATAAGACTAGAGTGGGTCACATTGGGTCATTGAGAACTTATATAGGACATGAGGGGGTCGCATGGGGTCATTGAGTACTTATATAGGACTAGCGTGGGTCACATGGGGTCATTGAGAACTTATATAGGACTAGGGGGAGTCACATGGGGTCATTGAGTATTTATATAGGACTAGGGTGGGTCACATGGGGTCATTAAGTAATTATATAGGACTAGGGTGTGTCACATGGGTTCATTGAGTACTTATATAGGACTAGGGTGGGTCACATGGGGTCATTGAGTACTTTTATAGGACTAGGGTGGCTGACCTGGGGTCATTGAGTACTTATATAGGACTAGGGGGGGTCACATGGGGTCGTTGAGTACTTATATAGGACTAGGGTGGGTCACATGGCGTCATGGAGAACTTATATACGACTAGGGTGGCTGACCTCGGGTCATTGAGTACTTATATAAGACTAGGGGGGGTCACATCGGGTCATTGAGTACTTATATAGGACTAGGGTGGGTCACATTGGGTCATTGAGTACTTATATAAGACTAGGGTGGATGACCTGGGGTCATTGGGTACATATATAAGACTAAGGGGGGTTACATGGGGTCATTGAGTACTTATATAGGACTAGGGTGGGTCACATGGGGTCATTGAGTACTTATATAGGACTAGGGTGGGTCACATGGGGTCATTGAGTACTTATATAGGTCTAGGGGAGGTCACATGGGGTCATTGAGTACTTATATAGGACTAGGGTGGCTGACCTGGGGCCATTGAGTACTTATATAGGACTAGGGGGGTCACATGGGGTCATTGAGTACTTATATAGGACTAGGGTGGCTCACTAGGCGTCATGGAGAACTTATATACGACTAGGTTGGGAGACATGGGGTCATTTAGTACTTATATGGGACATGGGGTGTCACATGGGGTCATTGAGTACTTATATAGGACTAGGGTGGGTTACATGGGGTCATTGAGTACTTATATAGGACTAGGGTGGGTCACATGGGGCCATTATGAACTTATACAGGAATAGGGTGGGTCACATGGGGTCATTGAGTACTTATATAGGACTAGGGTGGCTGACCTGGGGTCATTGAGTACTTATATAGGACTAGGGGGGGGGGGTCACATGGGGTCGTTGAGTACTTATATAGGACTAGGGTGGGTCACATGGCGTCATGGAGAACTTATATACGACTAGGTTGGGAGACATGGGGTCATTTAGTACTTATATAGGACTAGGGGGGGTCACATGGGGTCATTGAGTACTTATATAGGACTAGGGGGGGTCACACATGGGGTCATTGAGTACTTATATAGGACTAGGGTGGCTGACCTGGGGTCATTGAGTACATATATAGGCCTAGGGGGGGTCACATGGGGTCATTGAGTACTTATATAGAACTAGGGGTGTCACATGGGGTCATTGAGTACTTATATAGGACATGGGGGGTCGCATGGGGTCATTGAGTACTTATATAGGACTAGGGTGGGTCACATGGGGTCATTGAGTAATTATATAGGTCTAGGGGGGGTGACATGGGGTCATTGAGTACTTATATAGGACTAGGAGGGGTCACATGTGGTCATTGGGTACTTATATGGGAATAGGGTGGCTGACCTCGGGTCATTGAGTACTTATATAAGACTAGGGGGGGTCACATGGGGTCATTTAGTACTTATATAGGACTGGGGGGGTCACATGGGGTCATTGAGTACTTATATAGGACTAGGATGGCTGACCTGGGGTCATTGAGTACTTATATAGGACTAGGGGGGGTCACATGGGGTCATTGAGTACTTATATAGGACTAGGGGTGTCACATGGGGTCATTGAGTACTTATATAGGACATGGGGGGTCGCATGGGGTCATTGAGTACTTATATAGGACTAGGGTGGGTCACATGGGGTCATTGAGTACTTATATAGCACTAATGTAAGTCACATGGGGTCATTGAATACTTATATAGGACTAGGGTGGGTCACATGGGGTCATTGAGTACTTATATAAGACTAGGGTGGGTCACATTGGGTCATTGAGTACTTATATAGGACATGGGGGGGGGGGGTCGCATGGGGTCAATGAGTACTTATATAAGACTAGGGTGGGTCACATGGGGTCATTGAGTACTTATATAGGACTAGGGGTGGTCACATGGGGTCATTGAGTACTTTTATAGGACTAGGGTGGCTGACCTGGGGTCATTGAGTACTTATATAGGACTAGGGTGGGTCACATTGGGTCATTGAGTACTTATATAGGATTAGGGTGGCTGTCCTGGGGTCATTGGGTACTTATATAAGACTAGGGTGGGTCACATGGGGTCATTGAGTACGTATATAGGACAAGGGTGGGTCACATGGGGTCATTGAGTAATTATATAGCACTAGGGTAGGTCACATGGGGTCATTGAGTACTTATATAGGACTAGGGCGGGTCACATGGGGTCATTGAGTACTAATATAAGACTAGGGTGGGTCACATTGGGTCATTGAGAACTTATATAGGACATGAGGGGGTCGCATGGGGTCATTGAGTACTTATATAGGACTAGCGTGGGTCACATGGGGTCATTGAGAACTTATATAGGACTAGGGGGAGTCACATGGGGTCATTGAGTATTTATATAGGACTAGGGTGGGTCACATGGGGTCATTAAGTAATTATATAGGACTAGGGTGGGTCACATGGGTTCATTGAGTACTTATATAGGACTAGGGTGGGTCACATGGGATCATTGAGTACTTATATAGGACTAGGGGGGGTGACATGGGGTCATTGAGTACTTATATAGGACTAGGAGGGGTCGCATGTGGTCATTGGGTACTTATATGGGACTAGGGTGGCTGACCTCGGGTCATTGAGTACTTATATAAGACTAGGGGGGGTCACATGGGGTCATTGAGTACTTATATAGGACTAGGGTGGGTCACATTGGGTCATTGAGTACTTATATAAGACTAGGGTGGCTGACCTGGGGTCATTGGGTACATATATAAGACTAAGGGGGGTCACATGGGGTCATTGAGTACTTATATAGGACTAGGGTGGGTCACATGGGGTCATTGAGTACTTATATAGGACTAGGGGGGGTCACATGGGGTTATTGAGTACTTATATAGGACTAGGGTGGCTGACCTGGCGTCATTGAGTACTTATATAGGACTAGGGGGGGGGGTCACACGGGGTCATTGAGTACTTATATAGGACTAGGGTGGGTCACATTGGGTCATTGAGTACTTATATAAGACTAGGGTGGCTGACCTGGGGTCATTGGGTACATATACAAGACTAAGGGGGGTCACATGGGGTCGTTGAGTACTTATATAGGACTAGGGTGGGTCACATGGCGTCATGGAGAACTTATATACGACTAGGGTGGGAGACATGGGGTCATTTAGTACTTATATAGGACTAGGGGGGGTCACATGGGGTCATTGAGTACTTATATAGGACTAGGGGGGGTCACATGGGGTCATTGAGTACTTATATGGGACTAGGGTGGCTGACCTCGGGTCATTGAGTACTTATATAAGACTAGGGGGGGTCACATGGGGTCATTGAGTACTTATATAGGACTAGGGTGGGTCACATTGGGTCATTGAGTACTTATATAAGACTAGGGTGGATGACCTGGGGTCATTGGGTACATATATAAGACTAAGGGGGGTCACATGGGGTCATTGAGTACTTATATAGGACTAGGGTGGGTCACATGGGGTCATTGAGTACTTATATAGGACTAGGGTGGGTCACATGGGGTCATTGAGTACTTATATAGGTCTAGGGGGGGTCACATGGGGTCATTGAGTACTTATATAGGACTAGGGTGGCTGACCTGGGGCCATTGAGTACTTATATAGGACTAGGGGGGTCACATGGGGTCATTGAGTACTTATATAGGACTAGGGTGGCTCACTAGGCGTCATGGAGAACTTATATACGACTAGGTTGGGAGACATGGGGTCATTTAGTACTTATATGGGACATGGGGTGTCACATGGGGTCATTGAGTACTTATATAGGACTAGGGTGGGTTACATGGGGTCATTGAGTACTTATATAGGACTAGGGTGGGTCACATGGGGTCATTATGAACTTATACAGGAATAGGGTGGGTCACATGGGGTCATTGAGTACTTATATAGGACTAGGGGTGGTCACATGGGGTCATTGAGTACTTATATAGGACTAGGGTGGCTGACCTGGGGTCATTGAGTACTTATATAGGACTAGGGGGGGGGTCACATGGGGTCGTTGAGTACTTATATAGGACTAGGGTGGGTCACATGGCGTCATGGAGAACTTATATACGACTAGGGTGGGAGACATGGGGTCATTTAGTACTTATATAAGACTAGGGGGGGTCACATGTGGTCATTGAGTACTTATATAGGACTAGGGGGGGTCACACATGGGGTCATTGAGTACTTATATAGGACTAGGGTGGCTGACCTGGGGTCATTGAGTACATATATAGGCCTAGGGGGGGTCACATGGGGTCATTGAGTACTTATATAGAACTAGGGGTGTCACATGGGGTCATTGAGTACTTATATAGGACATGGGGGGGTCGCATGGGGTCATTGAGTACTTATATAGGACTAGGGTGGGTCACATGGGGTCATTGAGTATTTATATAGGTCTAGGGGGGGTGACATGGGGTCATTGAGTACTTATATAGGACTAGGAGGGGTCACATGGGGTCATTGAGTACTTATATAGGACTAGGGTGGGTCACATGGGGTCATTGAGTACTTATATAGGTCTAGGGGGGGTCACATGGGGTCATTGAGTACTTATATAGGACTAGGGTGGCTGACCTGGGGCCATTGAGTACTTATATAGGACTAGGGGGGTCACATGGGGTCATTGAGTACTTATATAGGACTAGGGTGGCTCACTAGGCGTCATGGAGAACTTATATACGACTAGGTTGGGAGACATGGGGTCATTTAGTACTTATATGGGACATGGGGTGTCACATGGGGTTATTGAGTACTTATATAGGACTAGGGTGGGTTACATGGGGTCATTGAGTACTTATATAGGACTAGGGTGGGTCACATGGGGTCATTATGAACTTATACAGGAATAGGGTGGGTCACATGGGGTCATTGAGTACTTATATAGGACTAGGGGTGGTCACATGGGGTCATTGAGTACTTATATAGGACTAGGGTGGCTGACCTGGGGTCATTGAGTACTTATATAGGACTAGGGGGGGGCTCACATGGGGTCGTTGAGTACTTATATAGGACTAGGGTGGGTCACATGGCGTCATGGAGAACTTATATACGACTAGGGTGGGAGACATGGGGTCATTTAGTACTTATATAAGACTAGGGGGGGTCACATGGGGTCATTGAGTACTTATATAGGACTAGGGGGGGTCACACATGGGGTCATTGAGTACTTATATAGGACTAGGGTGGCTGACCTGGGGTCATTGAGTACATATATAGGCCTAGGGGGGGTCACATGGGGTCATTGAGTACTTATATAGAACTAGGGGTGTCACATGGGGTCATTGAGTACTTATATAGGACATGGGGGGTCGCATGGGGTCATTGAGTACTTATATAGGACTAGGGTGGGTCACATGGGGTCATTGAGTATTTATATAGGTCTAGGGGGGGTGACATGGGGTCATTGAGTACTTATATAGGACTAGGAGGGGTCACATGTGGTCATTGGGTACTTATATGGGAATAGGGAGGCTGACCTCGGGTCATTGAGTACTTATATAAGACTAGGGGGGGTCACATGGGGTCATTGAGTACTTATATAGGACTAGGGTGGGTCACATTGGGTCATTGAGTACTTATATAGGACTAGGGTGGGTCACATGGGGTCATTGAGTACTTATATAGGTCTATGGGGGGTCACATGGGGTCATTGAGTACTTATATAGGACTAGGGTGGCTGACCTGGGGCCATTGAGTACTTATATAGGACTAGGGGGGTCACATGGGGTCATTGAGTACTTATATAGGACTAGGGTGGCTCACTAGGCGTCATGGAGAACTTATATACGACTAGGTTGGGAGACATGGGGTCATTTAGTACTTATATGGGACATGGGGGGTCACATGGGGTCATTGAGTACTTATATAGGACTAGGGTGGGTTACATGGGGTCATTGAGTACTTATATAGGACTAGGGTGGGTCACATGGGGTCATTATGAACTTATACAGGAATAGGGTGGGTCACATGGGGTCATTGAGTACTTATATAGGACTAGGGGTGGTCACATGGGGTCATTGAGTACTTATATAGGACTAGGGGGGGTCACATGGGGTCATTGAGTACTTATATAGGACTAGGGTGGCTGACCTGGGGTCATTGAGTACTTATATAGGACTAGGGTGGGTCACATGGGGTCATTGAGTACTTATATAGGACTAGGGTGGGTCACATTCGGTCATTGAGTACTTATATAGGACATGGGGGGGGGGGGTCGCATGGGGTCAATGAGTACTTATATAAGACTAGGGTGGGTCATATTGGGTCATTGAGTACTTATGTAGCACTAGGGTAAGTCACATGGGGTCATTGAATACTTATATAGGACTATGGTGGGTCACATGGGGTCATTCAGTACTTATATAAGACTAGGGTGGGTCATATTGGGTCATTGAGTACTTATATAGGACATGGGGGGGGGTCGCATGGGGTCAATGAGTACTTATATAGGACTAGGGTGGGTCACATGGGGTCATTGAGTACTTATATAGGACTAGGGGGGGTCACATGGGGTCATTGAGTACTTATATAGGACTAGGGTGGCTGACCTGGGGTCATTGAGTACTTATATAGGACTAGGGGGGGGTCACATGGGGTCGTTGAGTACTTATATAGGACTAGGGTGGGTCACATGGCGTCATGGAGAACTTATATACGACTAGGGTGGGAGACATGGGGTCATTTAGTACTTATATAGGACTTGGGGGGTCACATGGGGTCATTGAGTACTTATATAGGACTAGGATGGCTGACCTGGGGTCATTGAGTACTTATATAGGACTAGGGGGGGTCACATGGGGTCATTGAGTACTTATATAGGACTAGGGGTGTCACATGGGGTCATTGAGTACTTATATAGGACATGGGGGGTCGCATGGGGTCATTGAGTACTTATATAGGACTAGGGTGGGTCACATGGGGTCATTGAGTACTTATATAGCACTAATGTAAGTCACATGGGGTCATTGAATACTTATATAGGACTAGGGTGGGTCACATGGGGTCATTGAGTACTTATATAAGACTAGGGTGGGTCACATTGGGTCATTGAGTACTTATATAGGACATGGGGGGGGGGGGGTCGCATGGGGTCAATGAGTACTTATATAAGACTAGGGTGGGTCACATTGGGTCAATGAGTACTTATATAGGACTAGGGGGGGTCACATGGGGTTATTGAGTACTTATATAGGACTAGGGTGGCTGACCTGGCGTCATTGAGTATTTATATAGGACTAGGGGGGGGTCACATGGGGTCGTTGAGTACTTATATAGGACTAGGGTGGGTCACATGGCGTCATGGAGAACTTAAATACGACTAGGGTGGGAGACATGGGGTCATTTAGTACTTATATAGTACTAGGGGGATTCACATGGGGTCATTGAGTACTTATATAGGACTAGGGGTGGTCACATGGGGTCATTGAGTACTTTTATAGGACTAGGGTGGCTGACCTGGGGTCATTGAGTACTTATATAGGACTAGGGGGGGTCACATGGGGTCGTTGAGTACTTATATAGGACTAGGGTGGGTCACATGGCGTCATGGAGAACTTATATACGACTAGGGTGGCTGACCTGGGGTCATTGGGTACATATATAAGACTAGGGGGGGTCACATGGGGTCATTGAGTACTTATATAGGACTAGGGTGGGTCACATTGGGTCATTGAGTACTTATATAGGATTAGGGTGGCTGTCCTGGGGTCATTGGGTACTTATATAAGACTAGGGTGGTCACATGGGGTCATTGAGTACGTATATAGGACAAGGGTGGGTCACATGGGGTCATTGAGTAATTATATAGCACTAGGGTAGGTCACATGGGGTCATTGAGTACTTATATAGGACTAGGGCGGGTCACATGGGGTCATTGAGTACTTATATAAGACTAGAGTGGGTCACATTGGGTCATTGAGAACTTATATAGGACATGAGGGGGTCGCATGGGGTCATTGAGTACTTATATAGGACTAGCGTGGGTCACATGGGGTCATTGAGAACTTATATAGGACTAGGGGGAGTCACATGGGGTCATTGAGTATTTATATAGGACTAGGGTGGGTCACATGGGGTCATTAAGTAATTATATAGGACTAGGGTGTGTCACATGGGTTCATTGAGTACTTATATAGGACTAGGGTGGGTCACATGGGGTCATTGAGTACTTTTATAGGACTAGGGTGGCTGACCTGGGGTCATTGAGTACTTATATAGGACTAGGGGGGGTCACATGGGGTCGTTGAGTACTTATATAGGACTAGGGTGGGTCACATGGCGTCATGGAGAACTTATATACGACTAGGGTGGCTGACCTCGGGTCATTGAGTACTTATATAAGACTAGGGGGGGTCACATCGGGTCATTGAGTACTTATATAGGACTAGGGTGGGTCACATTGGGTCATTGAGTACTTATATAAGACTAGGGTGGATGACCTGGGGTCATTGGGTACATATATAAGACTAAGGGGGGTTACATGGGGTCATTGAGTACTTATATAGGACTAGGGTGGGTCACATGGGGTCATTGAGTACTTATATAGGACTAGGGTGGGTCACATGGGGTCATTGAGTACTTATATAGGTCTAGGGGAGGTCACATGGGGTCATTGAGTACTTATATAGGACTAGGGTGGCTGACCTGGGGCCATTGAGTACTTATATAGGACTAGGGGGGTCACATGGGGTCATTGAGTACTTATATAGGACTAGGGTGGCTCACTAGGCGTCATGGAGAACTTATATACGACTAGGTTGGGAGACATGGGGTCATTTAGTACTTATATGGGACATGGGGTGTCACATGGGGTCATTGAGTACTTATATAGGACTAGGGTGGGTTACATGGGGTCATTGAGTACTTATATAGGACTAGGGTGGGTCACATGGGGCCATTATGAACTTATACAGGAATAGGGTGGGTCACATGGGGTCATTGAGTACTTATATAGGACTAGGGTGGCTGACCTGGGGTCATTGAGTACTTATATAGGACTAGGGGGGGGGGTCACATGGGGTCGTTGAGTACTTATATAGGACTAGGGTGGGTCACATGGCGTCATGGAGAACTTATATACGACTAGGGTGGGAGACATGGGGTCATTTAGTACTTATATAGGACTAGGGGGGGTCACATGGGGTCATTGAGTACTTATATAGGACTAGGGGGGGTCACACATGGGGTCATTGAGTACTTATATAGGACTAGGGTGGCTGACCTGGGGTCATTGAGTACATATATAGGCCTAGGGGGGGTCACATGGGGTCATTGAGTACTTATATAGAACTAGGGGTGTCACATGGGGTCATTGAGTACTTATATAGGACATGGGGGGTCGCATGGGGTCATTGAGTACTTATATAGGACTAGGGTGGGTCACATGGGGTCATTGAGTAATTATATAGGTCTAGGGGGGGTGACATGGGGTCATTGAGTACTTATATAGGACTAGGAGGGGTCACATGTGGTCATTGGGTACTTATATGGGAATAGGGTGGCTGACCTCGGGTCATTGAGTACTTATATAAGACTAGGGGGGGTCACATGGGGTCATTTAGTACTTATATAGGACTTGGGGGGTCACATGGGGTCATTGAGTACTTATATAGGACTAGGATGGCTGACCTGGGGTCATTGAGTACTTATATAGGACTAGGGGGGGTCACATGGGGTCATTGAGTACTTATATAGGACTAGGGGTGTCACATGGGGTCATTGAGTACTTATATAGGACATGGGGGGTCGCATGGGGTCATTGAGTACTTATATAGGACTAGGGTGGGTCACATGGGGTCATTGAGTACTTATATAGCACTAATGTAAGTCACATGGGGTCATTGAATACTTATATAGGACTAGGGTGGGTCACATGGGGTCATTGAGTACTTATATAAGACTAGGGTGGGTCACATTGGGTCATTGAGTACTTATATAGGACATGGGGGGGGGGGGTCGCATGGGGTCAATGAGTACTTATATAAGACTAGGGTGGGTCACATGGGGTCATTGAGTACTTATATAGGACTAGGGGTGGTCACATGGGGTCATTGAGTACTTTTATAGGACTAGGGTGGCTGACCTGGGGTCATTGAGTACTTATATAGGACTAGGGTGGGTCACATTGGGTCATTGAGTACTTATATAGGATTAGGGTGGCTGTCCTGGGGTCATTGGGTACTTATATAAGACTAGGGTGGGTCACATGGGGTCATTGAGTACGTATATAGGACAAGGGTGGGTCACATGGGGTCATTGAGTAATTATATAGCACTAGGGTAGGTCACATGGGGTCATTGAGTACTTATATAGGACTAGGGCGGGTCACATGGGGTCATTGAGTACTAATATAAGACTAGGGTGGGTCACATTGGGTCATTGAGAACTTATATAGGACATGAGGGGGTCGCATGGGGTCATTGAGTACTTATATAGGACTAGCGTGGGTCACATGGGGTCATTGAGAACTTATATAGGACTAGGGGGAGTCACATGGGGTCATTGAGTATTTATATAGGACTAGGGTGGGTCACATGGGGTCATTAAGTAATTATATAGGACTAGGGTGGGTCACATGGGTTCATTGAGTACTTATATAGGACTAGGGTGGGTCACATGGGATCATTGAGTACTTATATAGGACTAGGGGGGGTGACATGGGGTCATTGAGTACTTATATAGGACTAGGAGGGGTCGCATGTGGTCATTGGGTACTTATATGGGACTAGGGTGGCTGACCTCGGGTCATTGAGTACTTATATAAGACTAGGGGGGGTCACATGGGGTCATTGAGTACTTATATAGGACTAGGGTGGGTCACATTGGGTCATTGAGTACTTATATAAGACTAGGGTGGCTGACCTGGGGTCATTGGGTACATATATAAGACTAAGGGGGGTCACATGGGGTCATTGAGTACTTATATAGGACTAGGGTGGGTCACATGGGGTCATTGAGTACTTATATAGGACTAGGGGGGGTCACATGGGGTTATTGAGTACTTATATAGGACTAGGGTGGCTGACCTGGCGTCATTGAGTACTTATATAGGACTAGGGGGGGGGGTCACACGGGGTCATTGAGTACTTATATAGGACTAGGGTGGGTCACATTGGGTCATTGAGTACTTATATAAGACTAGGGTGGCTGACCTGGGGTCATTGGGTACATATACAAGACTAAGGGGGGTCACATGGGGTCGTTGAGTACTTATATAGGACTAGGGTGGGTCACATGGCGTCATGGAGAACTTATATACGACTAGGGTGGGAGACATGGGGTCATTTAGTACTTATATAGGACTAGGGGGGGTCACATGGGGTCATTGAGTACTTATATAGGACTAGGGGGGGTCACATGGGGTCATTGAGTACTTATATGGGACTAGGGTGGCTGACCTCGGGTCATTGAGTACTTATATAAGACTAGGGGGGGTCACATGGGGTCATTGAGTACTTATATAGGACTAGGGTGGGTCACATTGGGTCATTGAGTACTTATATAAGACTAGGGTGGATGACCTGGGGTCATTGGGTACATATATAAGACTAAGGGGGGTCACATGGGGTCATTGAGTACTTATATAGGACTAGGGTGGGTCACATGGGGTCATTGAGTACTTATATAGGACTAGGGTGGGTCACATGGGGTCATTGAGTACTTATATAGGTCTAGGGGGGGTCACATGGGGTCATTGAGTACTTATATAGGACTAGGGTGGGTCACATTGGGTCATTGAGTACTTATATAAGACTAGGGTGGATGACCTGGGGTCATTGGGTACATATATAAGACTAAGGGGGGTCACATGGGGTCATTGAGTACTTATATAGGACTAGGGTGGGTCACATGGGGTCATTGAGTACTTATATAGGACTAGGGTGGGTCACATGGGGTCATTGAGTACTTATATAGGTCTAGGGGGGGTCACATGGGGTCATTGAGTACTTATATAGGACTAGGGTGGCTGACCTGGGGCCATTGAGTACTTATATAGGACTAGGGGGGTCACATGGGGTCATTGAGTACTTATATAGGACTAGGGTGGCTCACTAGGCGTCATGGAGAACTTATATACGACTAGGTTGGGAGACATGGGGTCATTTAGTACTTATATGGGACATGGGGTGTCACATGGGGTCATTGAGTACTTATATAGGACTAGGGTGGGTTACATGGGGTCATTGAGTACTTATATAGGACTAGGGTGGGTCACATGGGGTCATTATGAACTTATACAGGAATAGGGTGGGTCACATGGGGTCATTGAGTACTTATATAGGACTAGGGGTGGTCACATGGGGTCATTGAGTACTTATATAGGACTAGGGTGGCTGACCTGGGGTCATTGAGTACTTATATAGGACTAGGGGGGGGGTCACATGGGGTCGTTGAGTACTTATATAGGACTAGGGTGGGTCACATGGCGTCATGGAGAACTTATATACGACTAGGGTGGGAGACATGGGGTCATTTAGTACTTATATAAGACTAGGGGGGGTCACATGTGGTCATTGAGTACTTATATAGGACTAGGGGGGGTCACACATGGGGTCATTGAGTACTTATATAGGACTAGGGTGGCTGACCTGGGGTCATTGAGTACATATATAGGCCTAGGGGGGGTCACATGGGGTCATTGAGTACTTATATAGAACTAGGGGTGTCACATGGGGTCATTGAGTACTTATATAGGACATGGGGGGTCGCATGGGGTCATTGAGTACTTATATAGGACTAGGGTGGGTCACATGGGGTCATTGAGTATTTATATAGGTCTAGGGGGGGTGACATGGGGTCATTGAGTACTTATATAGGACTAGGAGGGGTCACATGGGGTCATTGAGTACTTATATAGGACTAGGGTGGGTCACATGGGGTCATTGAGTACTTATATAGGTCTAGGGGGGGTCACATGGGGTCATTGAGTACTTATATAGGACTAGGGTGGCTGACCTGGGGCCATTGAGTACTTATATAGGACTAGGGGGGTCACATGGGGTCATTGAGTACTTATATAGGACTAGGGTGGCTCACTAGGCGTCATGGAGAACTTATATACGACTAGGTTGGGAGACATGGGGTCATTTAGTACTTATATGGGACATGGGGTGTCACATGGGGTTATTGAGTACTTATATAGGACTAGGGTGGGTTACATGGGGTCATTGAGTACTTATATAGGACTAGGGTGGGTCACATGGGGTCATTATGAACTTATACAGGAATAGGGTGGGTCACATGGGGTCATTGAGTACTTATATAGGACTAGGGGTGGTCACATGGGGTCATTGAGTACTTATATAGGACTAGGGTGGCTGACCTGGGGTCATTGAGTACTTATATAGGACTAGGGGGGGGCTCACATGGGGTCGTTGAGTACTTATATAGGACTAGGGTGGGTCACATGGCGTCATGGAGAACTTATATACGACTAGGGTGGGAGACATGGGGTCATTTAGTACTTATATAAGACTAGGGGGGGTCACATGGGGTCATTGAGTACTTATATAGGACTAGGGGGGGTCACACATGGGGTCATTGAGTACTTATATAGGACTAGGGTGGCTGACCTGGGGTCATTGAGTACATATATAGGCCTAGGGGGGGTCACATGGGGTCATTGAGTACTTATATAGAACTAGGGGTGTCACATGGGGTCATTGAGTACTTATATAGGACATGGGGGGTCGCATGGGGTCATTGAGTACTTATATAGGACTAGGGTGGGTCACATGGGGTCATTGAGTATTTATATAGGTCTAGGGGGGGTGACATGGGGTCATTGAGTACTTATATAGGACTAGGAGGGGTCACATGTGGTCATTGGGTACTTATATGGGAATAGGGTGGCTGACCTCGGGTCATTGAGTACTTATATAAGACTAGGGGGGGTCACATGGGGTCATTGAGTACTTATATAGGACTAGGGTGGGTCACATTGGGTCATTGAGTACTTATATAGGACTATGGTTGGTCACATGGGGTCATTGAGTACTTATATAGGTCTATGGGGGGTCACATGGGGTCATTGAGTACTTATATAGGACTAGGGTGGCTGACCTGGGGCCATTGAGTACTTATATAGGACTAGGGGGGTCACATGGGGTCATTGAGTACTTATATAGGACTAGGGTGGCTCACTAGGCGTCATGGAGAACTTATATACGACTAGGTTGGGAGACATGGGGTCATTTAGTACTTATATGGGACATGGGGGGTCACATGGGGTCATTGAGTACTTATATAGGACTAGGGTGGGTTACATGGGGTCATTGAGTACTTATATAGGACTAGGGTGGGTCACATTGGGTCATTGACTACTTATATAAGACTAGGGTGGATGACCTGGGGTCATTGGGTACATATATAAGACTAAGGGGGGTCACATGGGGTCATTGAGTACTTATATAGGACTAGGGTGGGTCACATGGGGTCATTGAGTACTTATATAGGACTAGGGTGGGTCACATGGGGTCATTGAGTACTTATATAGGTCTAGGGGGGGTCACATGGGGTCATTGAGTACTTATATAGGACTAGGGTGGCTGACCTGGGGCCATTGAGTACTTATATAGGACTAGGGGGGTCACATGGGGTCATTGAGTACTTATATAGGACTAGGGTGGCTCACTAGGCGTCATGGAGAACTTATATACGACTAGGTTGGGAGACATGGGGTCATTTAGTACTTATATGGGACATGGGGTGTCACATGGGGTCATTGAGTACTTATATAGGACTAGGGTGGGTTACATGGGGTCATTGAGTACTTATATAGGACTAGGGTGGGTCACATGGGGTCATTATGAACTTATACAGGAATAGGGTGGGTCACATGGGGTCATTGAGTACTTATATAGGACTAGGGGTGGTCACATGGGGTCATTGAGTACTTATATAGGACTATGGGGGGTCACATGGGGTCATTGAGTACTTATATAGGACTAGGGTGGCAGACCTGGGGTCATTGAGTACTTATATAGGACTAGGGTGGGTCACATGGGGTCATTGAGTACTTATATAGGACTAGGGTGGGTCACATTCGGTCATTGAGTACTTATATAGGACATGGGGGGGGGGGTCGCATGGGGTCAATGAGTACTTATATAGGACTAGGGTGGGTCACATGGGGTCATTGAGTACTTATGTAGCACTAGGGTAAGTCACATGGGGTCATTGAATACTTATATAGGACTATGGTGGGTCACATGGGGTCATTCAGTACTTATATAAGACTAGGGTGGGTCATATTGGGTCATTGAGTACTTATATAGGACATGGGGGGGTCGCATGGGGTCAATGAGTACTTATATAGGACTAGGGTGGGTCACATGGGGTCATTGAGTACTTATATAGGACTAGGGGGGGTCACATGGGGTCATTGAGTACTTATATAGGACTAGGGTGGCTGACCTGGGGTCATTGAGTACTTATATAGGACTAGGGGGGGGTCACATGGGGTCGTTGAGTACTTATATAGGACTAGGGTGGGTCACATGGCGTCATGGAGAACTTATATACGACTAGGGTGGGAGACATGGGGTCATTTAGTACTTATATAGGACTTGGGGGGTCACATGGGGTCATTGAGTACTTATATAGGACTAGGATGGCTGACCTGGGGTCATTGAGTACTTATATAGGACTAGGGGGGGTCACATGGGGTCATTGAGTACTTATATAGGACTAGGGGTGTCACATCGGGTCATTGAGTACTTATATAGGACATGGGGGGTCGCATGGGGTCATTGAGTACTTATATAGGACTAGGGTGGGTCACATGGGGTCATTGAGTACTTATATAGCACTAATGTAAGTCACATGGGGTCATTGAATACTTATATAGGACTAGGGTGGGTCACATGGGGTCATTGAGTACTTATATAAGACTAGGGTGGGTCACATTGGGTCATTGAGTACTTATATAGGACATGGGGGGGGGGGGTCGCATGGGGTCAATGAGTACTTATATAAGACTAGGGTGGGTCACATTGGGTCAATGAGTACTTATATAGGACTAGGGGGGGTCACATGGGGTTATTGAGTACTTATATAGGACTAGGGTGGCTGACCTGGCGTCATTGAGTATTTATATAGGACTAGGGGGGGGTCACATGGGGTCGTTGAGTACTTATATAGGACTAGGGTGGGTCACATGGCGTCATGGAGAACTTAAATACGACTAGGGTGGGAGACATGGGGTCATTTAGTACTTATATAGTACTAGGGGGGTTCACATGGGGTCATTGAGTACTTATATAGGAATAGGGGTGGTCACATGGGGTCATTGAGTACTTTTATAGGACTAGGGTGGCTGACCTGGGGTCATTGAGTACTTATATAGGACTAGGGGGGGTCACATGGGGTCGTTGAGTACTTATATAGGACTAGGGTGGGTCACATGGCGTCATGGAGAACTTATATACGACTAGGGTGGCTGACCTGGGGTCATTGGGTACATATATAAGACTAGGGGGGGTCACATGGGGTCATTGAGTACTTATATAGGACTAGGGTGGGTCACATTGGGTCATTGAGTACTTATATAGGATTAGGGTGGCTGTCCTGGGGTCATTGGGTACTTATATAAGACTAGGGTGGTCACATGGGGTCATTGAGTACGTATATAGGACAAGGGTGGGTCACATGGGGTCATTGAGTAATTATATAGCACTAGGGTAGGTCACATGGGGTCATTGAGTACTTATATAGGACTAGGGCGGGTCACATGGGGTCATTGAGTACTTATATAAGACTAGAGTGGGTCACATTGGGTCATTGAGAACTTATATAGGACATGAGGGGGGTCGCATGGGGTCATTGAGTACTTATATAGGACTAGCGTGGGTCACATGGGGTCATTGAGAACTTATATAGGACTAGGGGGAGTCACATGGGGTCATTGAGTATTTATATAGGACTAGGGTGGGTCACATGGGGTCATTAAGTAATTATATAGGACTAGGGTGTGTCACATGGGTTCATTGAGTACTTATATAGGACTAGGGTGGGTCACATGGGGTCATTGAGTACTTTTATAGGACTAGGGTGGCTGACCTGGGGTCATTGAGTACTTATATAGGACTAGGGGGGGTCACATGGGGTCGTTGAGTACTTATATAGGACTAGGGTGGGTCACATGGCGTCATGGAGAACTTATATACGACTAGGGTGGCTGACCTCGGGTCATTGAGTACTTATATAAGACTAGGGGGGGTCACAAGGGGTCATTGAGTACTTATATAGGACTAGGGTGGGTCACATTGGGTCATTGAGTACTTATATAAGACTAGGGTGGATGACCTGGGGTCATTGGGTACATATATAAGACTAAGGGGGGTTACATGGGGTCATTGAGTACTTATATAGGACTAGGGTGGGTCACATGGGGTCATTGAGTACTTATATAGGACTAGGGTGGGTCACATGGGGTCATTGAGTACTTATATAGGTCTAGGGGAGGTCACATGGGGTCATTGAGTACTTATATAGGACTAGGGTGGCTGACCTGGGGCCATTGAGTACTTATATAGGACTAGGGGGGTCACATGGGGTCATTGAGTACTTATATAGGACTAGGGTGGCTCACTAGGCGTCATGGAGAACTTATATACGACTAGGTTGGGAGACATGGGGTCATTTAGTACTTATATGGGACATGGGGTGTCACATGGGGTCATTGAGTACTTATATAGGACTAGGGTGGGTCACATTGGGTCATTGAGTACTTATATAAGACTAGGGTGGATGACCTGGGGTCATTGGGTACATATATAAAACTAAGGGGGGTTACATGGGGTCATTGAGTACTTATATAGGACTAGGGTGGGTCACATGGGGTCATTGAGTACTTATATAGGACTAGGGTGGGTCACATGGGGTCATTGAGTACTTATATAGGTCTAGGGGAGGTCACATGGGGTCATTGAGTACTTATATAGGACTAGGGTGGCTGACCTGGGGCCATTGAGTACTTATATAGGACTAGGGGGGTCACATGGGGTCATTGAGTACTTATATAGGACTAGGGTGGCTCACTAGGCGTCATGGAGAATTTATATACGACTAGGTTGGGAGACATGGGGTCATTTAGTACTTATATGGGACATGGGGTGTCACATGGGGTCATTGAGTACTTATATAGGACTAGGGTGGGTCACATGGGGTCATTATGAACTTATACAGGAATAGGGTGGGTCACATGGGGTCATTGAGTACTTATATAGGACTAGGGTGGCTGACCTGGGGTCATTGAGTACTTATATAGGACTAGGGGGGGGGGTCACATGGGGTCGTTGAGTACTTATATAGGACTAGGGTGGGTCACATGGCGTCATGGAGAACTTATATACGACTAGGGTGGGAGACATGGGGTCATTTAGTACTTATATAGGACTAGGGGGGGTCACATGGGGTCATTGAGTACTTATATAGGACTAGGGGGGGTCACACATGGGGTCATTGAGTACTTATATAGGACTAGGGTGGCTGACCTGGGGTCATTGAGTACATATATAGGCCTAGGGGGGGTCACATGGGGTCATTGAGTACTTATATAGAACTAGGGGTGTCACATGGGGTCATTGAGTACTTATATAGGACATGGGGGGTCGCATGGGGTCATTGAGTACTTATATAGGACTAGGGTGGGTCACATGGGGTCATTGAGTAATTATATAGGTCTAGGGGGGGTGACATGGGGTCATTGAGTACTTATATAGGACTAGGAGGGGTCACATGTGGTCATTGGGTACTTATATGGGAATAGGGTGGCTGACCTCGGGTCATTGAGTACTTATATAAGACTAGGGGGGGTCACATGGGGTCATTTAGTACTTATATAGGACTTGGGGGGTCACATGGGGTCATTGAGTACTTATATAGGACTAGGATGGCTGACCTGGGGTCATTGAGTACTTATATAGGACTAGGGGGGGTCACATGGGGTCATTGAGTACTTATATAGGACTAGGGGGGGTCACATGGGGTTATTGAGTACTTATATAGGACTAGGGTGGCTGACCTGGCGTCATTGAGTATTTATATAGGACTAGGGGGGGGTCACATGGGGTCGTTGAGTACTTATATAGGACTAGGGTGGGTCACATGGCGTCATGGAGAACTTAAATACGACTAGGGTGGGAGACATGGGGTCATTTAGTACTTATATAGTACTAGGGGGGTTCACATGGGGTCATTGAGTACTTATATAGGACTAGGGGTGGTCACATGGGGTCATTGAGTACTTTTATAGGACTAGGGTGGCTGACCTGGGGTCATTGAGTACTTATATAGGACTAGGGGGGGTCACATGGGGTCGTTGAGTACTTATATAGGACTAGGGTGGGTCACATGGCGTCATGGAGAACTTATATACGACTAGGGTGGCTGACCTGGGGTCATTGGGTACATATATAAGACTAGGGGGGGTCACATGGGGTCATTGAGTACTTATATAGGACTAGGGTGGGTCACATTGGGTCATTGAGTACTTATATAGGATTAGGGTGGCTGTCCTGGGGTCATTGGGTACTTATATAAGACTAGGGTGGTCACATGGGGTCATTGAGTACGTATATAGGACAAGGGTGGGTCACATGGGGTCATTGAGTAATTATATAGCACTAGGGTAGGTCACATGGGGTCATTGAGTACTTATATAGGACTAGGGCGGGTCACATGGGGTCATTGAGTACTTATATAAGACTAGAGTGGGTCACATTGGGTCATTGAGAACTTATATAGGACATGAGGGGGTCGCATGGGGTCATTGAGTACTTATATAGGACTAGCGTGGGTCACATGGGGTCATTGAGAACATATATAGGACTAGGGGGAGTCACATGGGGTCATTGAGTATTTATATAGGACTAGGGATGGTCACATGGGGTCATTAAGTAATTATATAGGACTGGGGTGTGTCACATGGGTTCATTGAGTACTTATATAGGACTAGGGTGGGTCACATGGGGTCATTGAGTACTTTTATAGGACTAGGGTGGCTGACCTGGGGTCATTGAGTACTTATATAGGACTAGGGGGGGTCACATGGGGTCGTTGAGTACTTATATAGGACTAGGGTGGGTCACATGGCGTCATGGAGAACTTATATACGACTAGGGTGGCTGACCTCGGGTCATTGAGTACTTATATAAGAATAGGGGGGGTCACATGAGGTCATTGAGTACTTATATAGGACTAGGGTGGGTCACATTGGGTCATTGAGTACTTATATAAGACTAGGGTGGATGACCTGGGGTCATTGGGTACATATATAAGACTAAGGGGGGTTACATGGGGTCATTGAGTACTTATATAGGACTAGGGTGGGTCACATGGGGTCATTGAGTACTTATATAGGACTAGGGTGGGTCACATGGGGTCATTGAGTACTTATATAGGTCTAGGGGAGGTCACATGGGGTCATTGAGTACTTATATAGGACTAGGGTGGCTGACCTGGGGCCATTGAGTACTTATATAGGACTAGGGGGGTCACATGGGGTCATTGAGTACTTATATAGGACTAGGGTGGCTCACTAGGCGTCATGGAGAACTTATATACGACTAGGTTGGGAGACATGGGGTCATTTAGTGCTTATATGGGACATGGGGTGTCACATGGGGTCATTGAGTACTTATATAGGACTAGGGTGGTTAACATGGGGTCATTGAGTACTTATATAGGACTAGGGTGGGTCACATGGGGTCATTATGAACTTATACAGGAATAGGGTGGGTCACATGGGGTCATTGAGTACTTATATAGGACTAGGGTGGCTGACCTGGGGTCATTGAGTACTTATATAGGACTAGGGGGGGGGGGGGTCACATGGGGTCGTTGAGTACTTATATAGGACTAGGGTGGGTCACATGGCGTCATGGAGAACTTATATACGACTAGGGTGGGAGACATGGGGTCATTTAGTACTTATATAGGACTAGGGGGGGTCACATGGGGTCATTGAGTACTTATATAGGACTAGGGGGGGTCACACATGGGGTCATTGAGTACTTATATAGGACTAGGGTGGCTGACCTGGGGTCATTGAGTACATATATAGGCCTAGGGGGGGTCACATGGGGTCATTGAGTACTTATATAGAACTAGGGGTGTCACATGGGGTCATTGAGTACTTATATAGGACATGGGGGGTCGCATGGGGTCATTGAGTACTTATATAGGACTAGGGTGGGTCACATGGGGTCATTGAGTAATTATATAGGTCTAGGGGGGGTGACATGGGGTCATTGAGTACTTATATAGGACTAGGAGGGGTCACATGTGGTCATTGGGTACTTATATGGGAATAGGGTGGCTGACCTCGGGTCATTGAGTACTTATATAAGACTAGGGGGGGTCACATGGGGTCATTTAGTACTTATATAGGACTTGGGGGGTCACATGGGGTCATTGAGTACTTATATAGGACTAGGATGGCTGACCTGGGGTCATTGAGTACTTATATAGGACTAGGGGGGGTCACATGGGGTCATTGAGTACTTATATAGGACTAGGGGTGTCACATGGGGTTATTGAGTACTTATATAGGACTAGGGTGGCTGACCTGGCGTCATTGAGTACTTATATAGGACTAGGGGGGGGGGGGGTCACACGGGGTCATTGAGTACTTATATAGGACTAGGGTGGGTCACATTGGGTCATTGAGTACTTATATAAGACTAGGGTGGCTGACCTGGGGTCATTGGGTACATATACAAGACTAAGGGGGGTCACATGGGGTCGTTGAGTACTTATATAAGACTAGGGGGGGTCACATGGGGTCATTGAGTATTTATATAGGACTAGGGTGGGTCACATTGGGTCATTGAGTACTTATATAAGACTAGGGTGGATGACCTGGGGTCATTGGGTACATATATAAGACTAAGGGGGGTCACATGGGGTCATTGAGTACTTATATAGGACTAGGGTGGGTCACATGGGGTCATTGAGTACTTATATAGGACTAGGGTGGGTCACATGGGGTCATTGAGTACTTATAAAGGTCTAGGGGGGGTCACATGGGGTCATTGAGTACTTATATAGGACTAGGGTGGCTGACCTGGGGCCATTGAGTACTTATATAGGACTAGGGGGGTCACATGGGGTCATTGAGTACTTATATAGGACTAGGGTGGCTCACTAGGCGTCATGGAGAACTTATATACGACTAGGTTGGGAGACATGGGGTCATTTAGTACTTATATGGGACATGGGGTGTCACATGGGGTCATTGAGTACTTATATAGGACTAGGGTGGGTTACATGGGGTAATTGAGTACTTATATAGGACTAGGGTGGGTCACATGGGGTCATTATAAACTTATACAGGAATAGGGTGGGTCACATGGGGTCATTGAGTACTTATATAGGACTAGGGGTGGTCACATGGGGTCATTGAGTACTTATATAGGACTAGGGTGGCTGACCTGGGGTCATTGAGTACTTATATAGGACTAGGGGGGGGGTCACATGGGGTCGTTGAGTACTTATATAGGACTAGGGTGGATCACATGGCGTCATGGAGAACTTATATACGACTAGGGTGGGAGACATGGGGTCATTTAGTACTTATATAAGACTAGGGGGGGTCACATGGGGTCATTGAGTACTTATATAGGACTAGGGGGGGTCACACATGGGGTCATTGAGTACTTATATAGGACTAGGGTGGCTGACCTGGGGTCATTGAGTACATATATAGGCCTAGGGGGGGTCACATGGGGTCATTGAGTACTTATATAGAACTAGGGGTGTCACATGGGGTCATTGAGTACTTATATAGGACATGGGGGGTCGCATGGGGTCATTGAGTACTTATATAGGACTAGGGTGGGTCACATGGGGTCATTGAGTATTTATATAGGTCTAGGGGGGGTGACATGGGGTCATTGAGTACTTATATAGGACTAGGAGGGGTCACATGGGGTCATTGAGTACTTATATAGGACTAGGGTGGGTCACATGGGGTCATTGAGTACTTATATAGGTCTAGGGGGGGTCACATGGGGTCATTGAGTACTTATATAGGACTAGGGTGGGTTACATGGGGTCATTGAGTACTTATATAGGACTAGGGTGGGTCACATGGGGTCATTATGAACTTATACAGGAATAGGGTGGGTCACATGGGGTCATTGAGTACTTATATAGGACTAGGGGTGGTCACATGGGGTCATTGAGTACTTATATAGGACTAGGGTGGCTGACCTGGGGTCATTGATTACTTATATAGGACTAGGGGGGGGGGTCACATGGGGTCGTTGAGTACTTATATAGGACTAGGGTGGGTCACATGGCGTCATGGAGAACTTATATACGACTAGGGTGGGAGACATGGGGTCATTTAGTACTTATATAAGACTAGGGGGGGTCACATGGGGTCATTGAGTACTTATATAGGACTAGGGGGGGTCACACATGGGGTCATTGAGTACTTATATAGGACTAGGGTGGCTGACCTGGGGTCATTGAGTACATATATAGGCCTAGGGGGGGTCACATGGGGTCATTGAGTACTTATATAGAACTAGGGGTGTCACATGGGGTCATTGAGTACTTATATAGGACATGGGGGGTCGCATGGGGTCATTGGGTACTTATATAGGACTAGGGTGGGTCACATGGGGTCATTGAGTATTTATATAGGTCTAGGGGGGGTGACATGGGGTCATTGAGTACTTATATAGGACTAGGAGGGGTCACATGTGGTCATTGGGTACTTATATGGGAATAGGGTGGCTGACCTCGGGTCATTGAGTACTTATATAAGACTAGGGTGGGTCACATTGGGTCATTGAGTACTTATATAGGACTAGGGTGGGTCACATGGGGTCATTGAGTACTTATATAGGTCTATGGGGGGTCACATGGGGTCATTGAGTACTTATATAGGACTAGGAGGGGTCACATGGGGTCATTGAGTACTTATATAGGACTAGGGTGGGTCACATTGGGTCATTGAGTACTTATATAGGACTAGGGTGGGTCACATGGGGTCATTGAGTACTTATATAGGTCTATGGGGGGTCACATGGGGTCATTGAGTACTTATATAGGACTAGGGTGGCTGACCTGGGGCCATTGAGTACTTATATAGGACTAGGGGGGTCACATGGGGTCATTGAGTACTTATATAGGACTAGGGTGGCTCACTAGGCGTCATGGAGAACTTATATACGACTAGGTTGGGAGACATGGGGTCATTTAGTACTTATATGGGACATGGGGGGTCACATGGGGTCATTGAGTACTTATATAGGACTAGGGTGGGTTACATGGGGTCATTGAGTACTTATATAGGACTAGGGTGGGTCACATTGGGTCATTGACTACTTATATAAGACTAGGGTGGATGACCTGGGGTCATTGGGTACATATATAAGACTAAGGGGGGTCACATGGGGTCATTGAGTACTTATATAGGACTAGGGTGGGTCACATGGGGTCATTGAGTACTTATATAGGACTAGGGTGGGTCACATGGGGTCATTGAGTACTTATATAGGTCTAGGGGGGGTCACATGGGGTCATTTAGTACTTATATAGGACTAGGGTGGCTGACCTGGGGCCATTGAGTACTTATATAGGACTAGGGTCGGAGACATGGGGTCATTTAGTACTTATATAGGACTTGGGGGGTCACATGGGGTCATTGAGTACTTATATAGGACTAGGATGGCTGACCTGGGGTCATTGAGTACTTATATAGGACTAGGGGGGGTCACATGGGGTCATTGAGTACTTATATAGGACTAGGGGTGTCACATGGGGTCATTGAGTACTTATATAGGACATGGGGGGTCGCATGGGGTCATTGAGTACTTATATAGGACTAGGGTGGGTCACATGGGGTCATTGAGTACTTATATAGCACTAATGTAAGTCACATGGGGTCATTGAATACTTATATAGGACTAGGGTGGGTCACATGGGGTCATTGAGTACTTATATAAGACTAGGTTGGGTCACATTGGGTCATTGAGTACTTATATAGGACATGGGGGGGGGGGGGTCGCATGGGGTCAATGAGTACTTATATAAGACTAGGGTGGGTCACATTGGGTCAATGAGTACTTATATAGGACTAGGGGGGGTCACATGGGGTTATTGAGTACTTATATAGGACTAGGGTGGCTGACCTGGCGTCATTGAGTATTTATATAGGACTAGGGGGGGGTCACATGGGGTCGTTGAGTACTTATATAGGACTAGGGTGGGTCACATGGCGTCATGGAGAACTTAAATACGACTAGGGTGGGAGACATGGGGTCATTTAGTACTTATATAGTACTAGGGGGGTTCACATGGGGTCATTGAGTACTTATATAGGACTAGGGGTGGTCACATGGGGTCATTGAGTACTTTTATAGGACTAGGGTGGCTGACCTGGGGTCATTGAGTACTTATATAGGACTAGGGGGGGTCACATGGGGTCGTTGAGTACTTATATAGGACTAGGGTGGGTCACATGGCGTCATGGAGAACTTATATACGACTAGGGTGGCTGACCTGGGGTCATTGGGTACATATATAAGACTAGGGGGGGTCACATGGGGTCATTGAGTACTTATATAGGACTAGGGTGGGTCACATTGGGTCATTGAGTACTTATATAAGACTAGGGTGGATGACCTGGGGTCATTGGGTACATATATAAGACTAAGGGGGGTTACATGGGGTCATTGAGTACTTATATAGGACTAGGGTGGGTCACATGGGGTCATTGAGTACTTATATAGGACTAGGGTGGGTCACATGGGGTCATTGAGTACTTATATAGGTCTAGGGGAGGTCACATGGGGTCATTGAGTACTTATATAGGACTAGGGTGGCTGACCTGGGGCCATTGAGTACTTATATAGGACTAGGGGGGTCACATGGGGTCATTGAGTACTTATATAGGACTAGGGTGGCTCACTAGGCGTCATGGAGAACTTATATACGACTAGGTTGGGAGACATGGGGTCATTTAGTACTTATATGGGACATGGGGTGTCACATGGGGTCATTGAGTACTTATATAGGACTAGGGTGGGTCACATTGGGTCATTGAGTACTTATATAAGACTAGGGTGGATGACCTGGGGTCATTGGGTACATATATAAGACTAAGGGGGGTTACATGGGGTCATTGAGTACTTATATAGGACTAGGGTGGGTCACATGGGGTCATTGAGTACTTATATAGGACTAGGGTGGGTCACATGGGGTCATTGAGTACTTATATAGGTCTAGGGGAGGTCACATGGGGTCATTGAGTACTTATATAGGACATGGGGGGTCGCATGGGGTCATTGAGTACTTATATAGGACTAGGGTGGGTCACATGGGGTCATTGAGTACTTATATAGCACTAATGTAAGTCACATGGGGTCATTGAATACTTATATAGGACTAGGGTGGGTCACATGGGGTCATTGAGTACTTATATAAGACTAGGGTGGGTCACATTGGGTCATTGAGTACTTATATAGGACATGGGGGGGGGTCGCATGGGGTCAATGAGTACTTATATAAGACTAGGGTGGGTCACATTGGGTCAATGAGTACTTATATAGGACTAGGGGGGGTCACATGGGGTTATTGAGTACTTATATAGGACTAGGGTGGCTGACCTGGCGTCATTGAGTATTTATATAGGACTAGGGGGGGGTCACATGGGGTCGTTGAGTACTTATATAGGACTAGGGTGGGTCACATGGCGTCATGGAGAACTTAAATACGACTAGGGTGGGAGACATGGGGTCATTTAGTACTTATATAGTACTAGGGGGGTTCACATGGGGTCATTGAGTACTTATATAGGAATAGGGGTGGTCACATGGGGTCATTGAGTACTTTTATAGGACTAGGGTGGCTGACCTGGGGTCATTGAGTACTTATATAGGACTAGGGGGGGTCACATGGGGTCGTTGAGTACTTATATAGGACTAGGGTGGGTCACATGGCGTCATGGAGAACTTATATACGACTAGGGTGGCTGACCTGGGGTCATTGGGTACATATATAAGACTAGGGGGGGTCACATGGGGTCATTGAGTACTTATATAGGACTAGGGTGGGTCACATTGGGTCATTGAGTACTTATATAGGATTAGGGTGGCTGTCCTGGGGTCATTGGGTACTTATATAAGACTAGGGTGGTCACATGGGGTCATTGAGTACGTATATAGGACAAGGGTGGGTCACATGGGGTCATTGAGTAATTATATAGCACTAGGGTAGGTCACATGGGGTCATTGAGTACTTATATAGGACTAGGGCGGGTCACATGGGGTCATTGAGTACTTATATAAGACTAGAGTGGGTCACATTGGGTCATTGAGAACTTATATAGGACATGAGGGGGTCGCATGGGGTCATTGAGTACTTATATAGGACTAGCGTGGGTCACATGGGGTCATTGAGAACTTATATAGGACTAGGGGGAGTCACATGGGGTCATTGAGTATTTATATAGGACTAGGGTGGGTCACATGGGGTCATTAAGTAATTATATAGGACTAGGGTGTGTCACATGGGTTCATTGAGTACTTATATAGGACTAGGGTGGGTCACATGGGGTCATTGAGTACTTTTATAGGACTAGGGTGGCTGACCTGGGGTCATTGAGTACTTATATAGGACTAGGGGGGGTCACATGGGGTCGTTGAGTACTTATATAGGACTAGGGTGGGTCACATGGCGTCATGGAGAACTTATATACGACTAGGGTGGCTGACCTCGGGTCATTGAGTACTTATATAAGACTAGGGTGGGTCACAAGGGGTCATTGAGTACTTATATAGGACTAGGGTGGGTCACATTGGGTCATTGAGTACTTATATAAGACTAGGGTGGATGACCTGGGGTCATTGGGTACATATATAAGACTAAGGGGGGTTACATGGGGTCATTGAGTACTTATATAGGACTAGGGTGGGTCACATGGGGTCATTGAGTACTTATATAGGACTAGGGTGGGTCACATGGGGTCATTGAGTACTTATATAGGTCTAGGGGAGGTCACATGGGGTCATTGAGTACTTATATAGGACTAGGGTGGCTGACCTGGGGCCATTGAGTACTTATATAGGACTAGGGGGGTCACATGGGGTCATTGAGTACTTATATAGGACTAGGGTGGCTCACTAGGCGTCATGGAGAACTTATATACGACTAGGTTGGGAGACATGGGGTCATTTAGTACTTATATGGGACATGGGGTGTCACATGGGGTCATTGAGTACTTATATAGGACTAGGGTGGGTCACATTGGGTCATTGAGTACTTATATAAGACTAGGGTGGATGACCTGGGGTCATTGGGTACATATATAAAACTAAGGGGGGTTACATGGGGTCATTGAGTACTTATATAGGACTAGGGTGGGTCACATGGGGTCATTGAGTACTTATATAGGACTAGGGTGGGTCACATGGGGTCATTGAGTACTTATATAGGTCTAGGGGAGGTCACATGGGGTCATTGAGTACTTATATAGGACTAGGGTGGCTGACCTGGGGCCATTGAGTACTTATATAGGACTAGGGGGGTCACATGGGGTCATTGAGTACTTATATAGGACTAGGGTGGCTCACTAGGCGTCATGGAGAATTTATATACGACTAGGTTGGGAGACATGGGGTCATTTAGTACTTATATGGGACATGGGGTGTCACATGGGGTCATTGAGTACTTATATAGGACTAGGGTGGGTCACATGGGGTCATTATGAACTTATACAGGAATAGGGTGGGTCACATGGGGTCATTGAGTACTTATATAGGACTAGGGTGGCTGACCTGGGGTCATTGAGTACTTATATAGGACTAGGGGGGGGGGTCACATGGGGTCGTTGAGTACTTATATAGGACTAGGGTGGGTCACATGGCGTCATGGAGAACTTATATACGACTAGGGTGGGAGACATGGGGTCATTTAGTACTTATATAGGACTAGGGGGGGTCACATGGGGTCATTGAGTACTTATATAGGACTAGGGGGGGTCACACATGGGGTCATTGAGTACTTATATAGGACTAGGGTGGCTGACCTGGGGTCATTGAGTACATATATAGGCCTAGGGGGGGTCACATGGGGTCATTGAGTACTTATATAGAACTAGGGGTGTCACATGGGGTCATTGAGTACTTATATAGGACATGGGGGGTCGCATGGGGTCATTGAGTACTTATATAGGACTAGGGTGGGTCACATGGGGTCATTGAGTAATTATATAGGTCTAGGGGGGGTGACATGGGGTCATTGAGTACTTATATAGGACTAGGAGGGGTCACATGTGGTCATTGGGTACTTATATGGGAATAGGGTGGCTGACCTCGGGTCATTGAGTACTTATATAAGACTAGGGGGGGTCACATGGGGTCATTTAGTACTTATATAGGACTTGGGGGGTCACATGGGGTCATTGAGTACTTATATAGGACTAGGATGGCTGACCTGGGGTCATTGAGTACTTATATAGGACTAGGGGGGGTCACATGGGGTCATTGAGTACTTATATAGGACTAGGGGGGGTCACATGGGGTTATTGAGTACTTATATAGGACTAGGGTGGCTGACCTGGCGTCATTGAGTATTTATATAGGACTAGGGGGGGGTCACATGGGGTCGTTGAGTACTTATATAGGACTAGGGTGGGTCACATGGCGTCATGGAGAACTTAAATACGACTAGGGTGGGAGACATGGGGTCATTTAGTACTTATATAGTACTAGGGGGGTTCACATGGGGTCATTGAGTACTTATATAGGACTAGGGGTGGTCACATGGGGTCATTGAGTACTTTTATAGGACTAGGGTGGCTGACCTGGGGTCATTGAGTACTTATATAGGACTAGGGGGGGTCACATGGGGTCATTGAGTACGTATATAGGACAAGGGTGGGTCACATGGGGTCATTGAGTAATTATATAGCACTAGGGTAGGTCACATGGGGTCATTGAGTACTTATATAGGACTAGGGCGGGTCACATGGGGTCATTGAGTACTAATATAAGACTAGGGTGGGTCACATTGGGTCATTGAGAACTTATATAGGACATGAGGGGGTCGCATGGGGTCATTGAGTACTTATATAGGACTAGCGTGGGTCACATGGGGTCATTGAGAACTTATATAGGACTAGGGGGAGTCACATGGGGTCATTGAGTATTTATATAGGACTAGGGTGGGTCACATGGGGTCATTAAGTAATTATATAGGACTAGGGTGGGTCACATGGGTTCATTGAGTACTTATATAGGACTAGGGTGGGTCACATGGGATCATTGAGTACTTATATAGGACTAGGGGGGGTGACATGGGGTCATTGAGTACTTATATAGGACTAGGAGGGGTCGCATGTGGTCATTGGGTACTTATATGGGACTAGGGTGGCTGACCTCGGGTCATTGAGTACTTATATAAGACTAGGGGGGGTCACATGGGGTCATTGAGTACTTATATAGGACTAGGGTGGGTCACATTGGGTCATTGAGTACTTATATAAGACTAGGGTGGCTGACCTGGGGTCATTGGGTACATATATAAGACTAAGGGGGGTCACATGGGGTCATTGAGTACTTATATAGGACTAGGGTGGGTCACATGGGGTCATTGAGTACTTATATAGGACTAGGGGGGGTCACATGGGGTTATTGAGTACTTATATAGGACTAGGGTGGCTGACCTGGCGTCATTGAGTACTTATATAGGACTAGGGGGGGGGGTCACACGGGGTCATTGAGTACTTATATAGGACTAGGGTGGGTCACATTGGGTCATTGAGTACTTATATAAGACTAGGGTGGCTGACCTGGGGTCATTGGGTACATATACAAGACTAAGGGGGGTCACATGGGGTCGTTGAGTACTTATATAGGACTAGGGTGGGTCACATGGCGTCATGGAGAACTTATATACGACTAGGGTGGGAGACATGGGGTCATTTAGTACTTATATAGGACTAGGGGGGGTCACATGGGGTCATTGAGTACTTATATAGGACTAGGGGGGGTCACATGGGGTCATTGAGTACTTATATGGGACTAGGGTGGCTGACCTCGGGTCATTGAGTACTTATATAAGACTAGGGGGGGTCACATGGGGTCATTGAGTACTTATATAGGACTAGGGTGGGTCACATTGGGTCATTGAGTACTTATATAAGACTAGGGTGGATGACCTGGGGTCATTGGGTACATATATAAGACTAAGGGGGGTCACATGGGGTCATTGAGTACTTATATAGGACTAGGGTGGGTCACATGGGGTCATTGAGTACTTATATAGGACTAGGGTGGGTCACATGGGGTCATTGAGTACTTATATAGGTCTAGGGGGGGTCACATGGGGTCATTGAGTACTTATATAGGACTAGGGTGGCTGACCTGGGGCCATTGAGTACTTATATAGGACTAGGGGGGTCACATGGGGTCATTGAGTACTTATATAGGACTAGGGTGGCTCACTAGGCGTCATGGAGAACTTATATACGACTAGGTTGGGAGACATGGGGTCATTTAGTACTTATATGGGACATGGGGTGTCACATGGGGTCATTGAGTACTTATATAGGACTAGGGTGGGTTACATGGGGTCATTGAGTACTTATATAGGACTAGGGTGGGTCACATGGGGTCATTATGAACTTATACAGGAATAGGGTGGGTCACATGGGGTCATTGAGTACTTATATAGGACTAGGGGTGGTCACATGGGGTCATTGAGTACTTATATAGGACTAGGGTGGCTGACCTGGGGTCATTGAGTACTTATATAGGACTAGGGGGGGGGTCACATGGGGTCGTTGAGTACTTATATAGGACTAGGGTGGGTCACATGGCGTCATGGAGAACTTATATACGACTAGGGTGGGAGACATGGGGTCATTTAGTACTTATATAAGACTAGGGGGGGTCACATGTGGTCATTGAGTACTTATATAGGACTAGGGGGGGTCACACATGGGGTCATTGAGTACTTATATAGGACTAGGGTGGCTGACCTGGGGTCATTGAGTACATATATAGGCCTAGGGGGGGTCACATGGGGTCATTGAGTACTTATATAGAACTAGGGGTGTCACATGGGGTCATTGAGTACTTATATAGGACATGGGGGGTCGCATGGGGTCATTGAGTACTTATATAGGACTAGGGTGGGTCACATGGGGTCATTGAGTATTTATATAGGTCTAGGGGGGGTGACATGGGGTCATTGAGTACTTATATAGGACTAGGAGGGGTCACATGGGGTCATTGAGTACTTATATAGGACTAGGGTGGGTCACATGGGGTCATTGAGTACTTATATAGGTCTAGGGGGGGTCACATGGGGTCATTGAGTACTTATATAGGACTAGGGTGGCTGACCTGGGGCCATTGAGTACTTATATAGGACTAGGGGGGTCACATGGGGTCATTGAGTACTTATATAGGACTAGGGTGGCTCACTAGGCGTCATGGAGAACTTATATACGACTAGGTTGGGAGACATGGGGTCATTTAGTACTTATATGGGACATGGGGTGTCACATGGGGTTATTGAGTACTTATATAGGACTAGGGTGGGTTACATGGGGTCATTGAGTACTTATATAGGACTAGGGTGGGTCACATGGGGTCATTATGAACTTATACAGGAATAGGGTGGGTCACATGGGGTCATTGAGTACTTATATAGGACTAGGGGTGGTCACATGGGGTCATTGAGTACTTATATAGGACTAGGGTGGCTGACCTGGGGTCATTGAGTACTTATATAGGACTAGGGGGGGGCTCACATGGGGTCGTTGAGTACTTATATAGGACTAGGGTGGGTCACATGGCGTCATGGAGAACTTATATACGACTAGGGTGGGAGACATGGGGTCATTTAGTACTTATATAAGACTAGGGGGGGTCACATGGGGTCATTGAGTACTTATATAGGACTAGGGGGGGTCACACATGGGGTCATTGAGTACTTATATAGGACTAGGGTGGCTGACCTGGGGTCATTGAGTACATATATAGGCCTAGGGGGGGTCACATGGGGTCATTGAGTACTTATATAGAACTAGGGGTGTCACATGGGGTCATTGAGTACTTATATAGGACATGGGGGGTCGCATGGGGTCATTGAGTACTTATATAGGACTAGGGTGGGTCACATGGGGTCATTGAGTATTTATATAGGTCTAGGGGGGGTGACATGGGGTCATTGAGTACTTATATAGGACTAGGAGGGGTCACATGTGGTCATTGGGTACTTATATGGGAATAGGGAGGCTGACCTCGGGTCATTGAGTACTTATATAAGACTAGGGGGGGTCACATGGGGTCATTGAGTACTTATATAGGACTAGGGTGGGTCACATTGGGTCATTGAGTACTTATATAGGACTAGGGTGGGTCACATGGGGTCATTGAGTACTTATATAGGTCTATGGGGGGTCACATGGGGTCATTGAGTACTTATATAGGACTAGGGTGGCTGACCTGGGGCCATTGAGTACTTATATAGGACTAGGGGGGTCACATGGGGTCATTGAGTACTTATATAGGACTAGGGTGGCTCACTAGGCGTCATGGAGAACTTATATACGACTAGGTTGGGAGACATGGGGTCATTTAGTACTTATATGGGACATGGGGGGTCACATGGGGTCATTGAGTACTTATATAGGACTAGGGTGGGTTACATGGGGTCATTGAGTACTTATATAGGACTAGGGTGGGTCACATGGGGTCATTATGAACTTATACAGGAATAGGGTGGGTCACATGGGGTCATTGAGTACTTATATAGGACTAGGGGTGGTCACATGGGGTCATTGAGTACTTATATAGGACTAGGGGGGGTCACATGGGGTCATTGAGTACTTATATAGGACTAGGGTGGCTGACCTGGGGTCATTGAGTACTTATATAGGACTAGGGTGGGTCACATGGGGTCATTGAGTACTTATATAGGACTAGGGTGGGTCACATTCGGTCATTGAGTACTTATATAGGACATGGGGGGGGGGGTCGCATGGGGTCAATGAGTACTTATATAAGACTAGGGTGGGTCATATTGGGTCATTGAGTACTTATGTAGCACTAGGGTAAGTCACATGGGGTCATTGAATACTTATATAGGACTATGGTGGGTCACATGGGGTCATTCAGTACTTATATAAGACTAGGGTGGGTCATATTGGGTCATTGAGTACTTATATAGGACATGGGGGGGGGTCGCATGGGGTCAATGAGTACTTATATAGGACTAGGGTGGGTCACATGGGGTCATTGAGTACTTATATAGGACTAGGGGGGGTCACATGGGGTCATTGAGTACTTATATAGGACTAGGGTGGCTGACCTGGGGTCATTGAGTACTTATATAGGACTAGGGGGGGGTCACATGGGGTCGTTGAGTACTTATATAGGACTAGGGTGGGTCACATGGCGTCATGGAGAACTTATATACGACTAGGGTGGGAGACATGGGGTCATTTAGTACTTATATAGGACTTGGGGGGTCACATGGGGTCATTGAGTACTTATATAGGACTAGGATGGCTGACCTGGGGTCATTGAGTACTTATATAGGACTAGGGGGGGTCACATGGGGTCATTGAGTACTTATATAGGACTAGGGGTGTCACATGGGGTCATTGAGTACTTATATAGGACATGGGGGGTCGCATGGGGTCATTGAGTACTTATATAGGACTAGGGTGGGTCACATGGGGTCATTGAGTACTTATATAGCACTAATGTAAGTCACATGGGGTCATTGAATACTTATATAGGACTAGGGTGGGTCACATGGGGTCATTGAGTACTTATATAAGACTAGGGTGGGTCACATTGGGTCATTGAGTACTTATATAGGACATGGGGGGGGGGGGGGTCGCATGGGGTCAATGAGTACTTATATAAGACTAGGGTGGGTCACATTGGGTCAATGAGTACTTATATAGGACTAGGGGGGGTCACATGGGGTTATTGAGTACTTATATAGGACTAGGGTGGCTGACCTGGCGTCATTGAGTATTTATATAGGACTAGGGGGGGGTCACATGGGGTCGTTGAGTACTTATATAGGACTAGGGTGGGTCACATGGCGTCATGGAGAACTTAAATACGACTAGGGTGGGAGACATGGGGTCATTTAGTACTTATATAGTACTAGGGGGATTCACATGGGGTCATTGAGTACTTATATAGGACTAGGGGTGGTCACATGGGGTCATTGAGTACTTTTATAGGACTAGGGTGGCTGACCTGGGGTCATTGAGTACTTATATAGGACTAGGGGGGGTCACATGGGGTCGTTGAGTACTTATATAGGACTAGGGTGGGTCACATGGCGTCATGGAGAACTTATATACGACTAGGGTGGCTGACCTGGGGTCATTGGGTACATATATAAGACTAGGGGGGGTCACATGGGGTCATTGAGTACTTATATAGGACTAGGGTGGGTCACATTGGGTCATTGAGTACTTATATAGGATTAGGGTGGCTGTCCTGGGGTCATTGGGTACTTATATAAGACTAGGGTGGTCACATGGGGTCATTGAGTACGTATATAGGACAAGGGTGGGTCACATGGGGTCATTGAGTAATTATATAGCACTAGGGTAGGTCACATGGGGTCATTGAGTACTTATATAGGACTAGGGCGGGTCACATGGGGTCATTGAGTACTTATATAAGACTAGAGTGGGTCACATTGGGTCATTGAGAACTTATATAGGACATGAGGGGGTCGCATGGGGTCATTGAGTACTTATATAGGACTAGCGTGGGTCACATGGGGTCATTGAGAACTTATATAGGACTAGGGGGAGTCACATGGGGTCATTGAGTATTTATATAGGACTAGGGTGGGTCACATGGGGTCATTAAGTAATTATATAGGACTAGGGTGTGTCACATGGGTTCATTGAGTACTTATATAGGACTAGGGTGGGTCACATGGGGTCATTGAGTACTTTTATAGGACTAGGGTGGCTGACCTGGGGTCATTGAGTACTTATATAGGACTAGGGGGGGTCACATGGGGTCGTTGAGTACTTATATAGGACTAGGGTGGGTCACATGGCGTCATGGAGAACTTATATACGACTAGGGTGGCTGACCTCGGGTCATTGAGTACTTATATAAGACTAGGGGGGGTCACATCGGGTCATTGAGTACTTATATAGGACTAGGGTGGGTCACATTGGGTCATTGAGTACTTATATAAGACTAGGGTGGATGACCTGGGGTCATTGGGTACATATATAAGACTAAGGGGGGTTACATGGGGTCATTGAGTACTTATATAGGACTAGGGTGGGTCACATGGGGTCATTGAGTACTTATATAGGACTAGGGTGGGTCACATGGGGTCATTGAGTACTTATATAGGTCTAGGGGAGGTCACATGGGGTCATTGAGTACTTATATAGGACTAGGGTGGCTGACCTGGGGCCATTGAGTACTTATATAGGACTAGGGGGGTCACATGGGGTCATTGAGTACTTATATAGGACTAGGGTGGCTCACTAGGCGTCATGGAGAACTTATATACGACTAGGTTGGGAGACATGGGGTCATTTAGTACTTATATGGGACATGGGGTGTCACATGGGGTCATTGAGTACTTATATAGGACTAGGGTGGGTTACATGGGGTCATTGAGTACTTATATAGGACTAGGGTGGGTCACATGGGGCCATTATGAACTTATACAGGAATAGGGTGGGTCACATGGGGTCATTGAGTACTTATATAGGACTAGGGTGGCTGACCTGGGGTCATTGAGTACTTATATAGGACTAGGGGGGGGGGTCACATGGGGTCGTTGAGTACTTATATAGGACTAGGGTGGGTCACATGGCGTCATGGAGAACTTATATACGACTAGGGTGGGAGACATGGGGTCATTTAGTACTTATATAGGACTAGGGGGGGTCACATGGGGTCATTGAGTACTTATATAGGACTAGGGGGGGTCACACATGGGGTCATTGAGTACTTATATAGGACTAGGGTGGCTGACCTGGGGTCATTGAGTACATATATAGGCCTAGGGGGGGTCACATGGGGTCATTGAGTACTTATATAGAACTAGGGGTGTCACATGGGGTCATTGAGTACTTATATAGGACATGGGGGGTCGCATGGGGTCATTGAGTACTTATATAGGACTAGGGTGGGTCACATGGGGTCATTGAGTAATTATATAGGTCTAGGGGGGGTGACATGGGGTCATTGAGTACTTATATAGGACTAGGAGGGGTCACATGTGGTCATTGGGTACTTATATGGGAATAGGGTGGCTGACCTCGGGTCATTGAGTACTTATATAAGACTAGGGGGGGTCACATGGGGTCATTTAGTACTTATATAGGACTTGGGGGGTCACATGGGGTCATTGAGTACTTATATAGGACTAGGATGGCTGACCTGGGGTCATTGAGTACTTATATAGGACTAGGGGGGGTCACATGGGGTCATTGAGTACTTATATAGGACTAGGGTGGGTCACATGGCGTCATGGAGAACTTAAATACGACTAGGGTGGGAGACATGGGGTCATTTAGTACTTATATAGTACTAGGGGGATTCACATGGGGTCATTGAGTACTTATATAGGACTAGGGGTGGTCACATGGGGTCATTGAGTACTTTTATAGGACTAGGGTGGCTGACCTGGGGTCATTGAGTACTTATATAGGACTAGGGGGGGTCACATGGGGTCGTTGAGTACTTATATAGGACTAGGGTGGGTCACATGGCGTCATGGAGAACTTATATACGACTAGGGTGGCTGACCTGGGGTCATTGGGTACATATATAAGACTAGGGGGGGTCACATGGGGTCATTGAGTACTTATATAGGACTAGGGTGGGTCACATTGGGTCATTGAGTACTTATATAGGATTAGGGTGGCTGTCCTGGGGTCATTGGGTACTTATATAAGACTAGGGTGGTCACATGGGGTCATTGAGTACGTATATAGGACAAGGGTGGGTCACATGGGGTCATTGAGTAATTATATAGCACTAGGGTAGGTCACATGGGGTCATTGAGTACTTATATAGGACTAGGGCGGGTCACATGGGGTCATTGAGTACTTATATAAGACTAGAGTGGGTCACATTGGGTCATTGAGAACTTATATAGGACATGAGGGGGTCGCATGGGGTCATTGAGTACTTATATAGGACTAGCGTGGGTCACATGGGGTCATTGAGAACTTATATAGGACTAGGGGGAGTCACATGGGGTCATTGAGTATTTATATAGGACTAGGGTGGGTCACATGGGGTCATTAAGTAATTATATAGGACTAGGGTGTGTCACATGGGTTCATTGAGTACTTATATAGGACTAGGGTGGGTCACATGGGGTCATTGAGTACTTTTATAGGACTAGGGTGGCTGACCTGGGGTCATTGAGTACTTATATAGGACTAGGGGGGGTCACATGGGGTCGTTGAGTACTTATATAGGACTAGGGTGGGTCACATGGCGTCATGGAGAACTTATATACGACTAGGGTGGCTGACCTCGGGTCATTGAGTACTTATATAAGACTAGGGGGGGTCACATCGGGTCATTGAGTACTTATATAGGACTAGGGTGGGTCACATTGGGTCATTGAGTACTTATATAAGACTAGGGTGGATGACCTGGGGTCATTGGGTACATATATAAGACTAAGGGGGGTTACATGGGGTCATTGAGTACTTATATAGGACTAGGGTGGGTCACATGGGGTCATTGAGTACTTATATAGGACTAGGGTGGGTCACATGGGGTCATTGAGTACTTATATAGGTCTAGGGGAGGTCACATGGGGTCATTGAGTACTTATATAGGACTAGGGTGGCTGACCTGGGGCCATTGAGTACTTATATAGGACTAGGGGGGTCACATGGGGTCATTGAGTACTTATATAGGACTAGGGTGGCTCACTAGGCGTCATGGAGAACTTATATACGACTAGGTTGGGAGACATGGGGTCATTTAGTACTTATATGGGACATGGGGTGTCACATGGGGTCATTGAGTACTTATATAGGACTAGGGTGGGTTACATGGGGTCATTGAGTACTTATATAGGACTAGGGTGGGTCACATGGGGCCATTATGAACTTATACAGGAATAGGGTGGGTCACATGGGGTCATTGAGTACTTATATAGGACTAGGGTGGCTGACCTGGGGTCATTGAGTACTTATATAGGACTAGGGGGGGGGGTCACATGGGGTCGTTGAGTACTTATATAGGACTAGGGTGGGTCACATGGCGTCATGGAGAACTTATATACGACTAGGGTGGGAGACATGGGGTCATTTAGTACTTATATAGGACTAGGGGGGGTCACATGGGGTCATTGAGTACTTATATAGGACTAGGGGGGGTCACACATGGGGTCATTGAGTACTTATATAGGACTAGGGTGGCTGACCTGGGGTCATTGAGTACATATATAGGCCTAGGGGGGGTCACATGGGGTCATTGAGTACTTATATAGAACTAGGGGTGTCACATGGGGTCATTGAGTACTTATATAGGACATGGGGGGTCGCATGGGGTCATTGAGTACTTATATAGGACTAGGGTGGGTCACATGGGGTCATTGAGTAATTATATAGGTCTAGGGGGGGTGACATGGGGTCATTGAGTACTTATATAGGACTAGGAGGGGTCACATGTGGTCATTGGGTACTTATATGGGAATAGGGTGGCTGACCTCGGGTCATTGAGTACTTATATAAGACTAGGGGGGGTCACATGGGGTCATTTAGTACTTATATAGGACTTGGGGGGTCACATGGGGTCATTGAGTACTTATATAGGACTAGGATGGCTGACCTGGGGTCATTGAGTACTTATATAGGACTAGGGGGGGTCACATGGGGTCATTGAGTACTTATATAGGACTAGGGGTGTCACATGGGGTCATTGAGTACTTATATAGGACATGGGGGGTCGCATGGGGTCATTGAGTACTTATATAGGACTAGGGTGGGTCACATGGGGTCATTGAGTACTTATATAGCACTAATGTAAGTCACATGGGGTCATTGAATACTTATATAGGACTAGGGTGGGTCACATGGGGTCATTGAGTACTTATATAAGACTAGGGTGGGTCACATTGGGTCATTGAGTACTTATATAGGACATGGGGGGGGGGGGTCGCATGGGGTCAATGAGTACTTATATAAGACTAGGGTGGGTCACATGGGGTCATTGAGTACTTATATAGGACTAGGGGTGGTCACATGGGGTCATTGAGTACTTTTATAGGACTAGGGTGGCTGACCTGGGGTCATTGAGTACTTATATAGGACTAGGGTGGGTCACATTGGGTCATTGAGTACTTATATAGGATTAGGGTGGCTGTCCTGGGGTCATTGGGTACTTATATAAGACTAGGGTGGGTCACATGGGGTCATTGAGTACGTATATAGGACAAGGGTGGGTCACATGGGGTCATTGAGTAATTATATAGCACTAGGGTAGGTCACATGGGGTCATTGAGTACTTATATAGGACTAGGGCGGGTCACATGGGGTCATTGAGTACTAATATAAGACTAGGGTGGGTCACATTGGGTCATTGAGAACTTATATAGGACATGAGGGGGTCGCATGGGGTCATTGAGTACTTATATAGGACTAGCGTGGGTCACATGGGGTCATTGAGAACTTATATAGGACTAGGGGGAGTCACATGGGGTCATTGAGTATTTATATAGGACTAGGGTGGGTCACATGGGGTCATTAAGTAATTATATAGGACTAGGGTGGGTCACATGGGTTCATTGAGTACTTATATAGGACTAGGGTGGGTCACATGGGATCATTGAGTACTTATATAGGACTAGGGGGGGTGACATGGGGTCATTGAGTACTTATATAGGACTAGGAGGGGTCGCATGTGGTCATTGGGTACTTATATGGGACTAGGGTGGCTGACCTCGGGTCATTGAGTACTTATATAAGACTAGGGGGGGTCACATGGGGTCATTGAGTACTTATATAGGACTAGGGTGGGTCACATTGGGTCATTGAGTACTTATATAAGACTAGGGTGGCTGACCTGGGGTCATTGGGTACATATATAAGACTAAGGGGGGTCACATGGGGTCATTGAGTACTTATATAGGACTAGGGTGGGTCACATGGGGTCATTGAGTACTTATATAGGACTAGGGGGGGTCACATGGGGTTATTGAGTACTTATATAGGACTAGGGTGGCTGACCTGGCGTCATTGAGTACTTATATAGGACTAGGGGGGGGGGGTCACACGGGGTCATTGAGTACTTATATAGGACTAGGGTGGGTCACATTGGGTCATTGAGTACTTATATAAGACTAGGGTGGCTGACCTGGGGTCATTGGGTACATATACAAGACTAAGGGGGGTCACATGGGGTCGTTGAGTACTTATATAGGACTAGGGTGGGTCACATGGCGTCATGGAGAACTTATATACGACTAGGGTGGGAGACATGGGGTCATTTAGTACTTATATAGGACTAGGGGGGGTCACATGGGGTCATTGAGTACTTATATAGGACTAGGGGGGGTCACATGGGGTCATTGAGTACTTATATGGGACTAGGGTGGCTGACCTCGGGTCATTGAGTACTTATATAAGACTAGGGGGGGTCACATGGGGTCATTGAGTACTTATATAGGACTAGGGTGGGTCACATTGGGTCATTGAGTACTTATATAAGACTAGGGTGGATGACCTGGGGTCATTGGGTACATATATAAGACTAAGGGGGGTCACATGGGGTCATTGAGTACTTATATAGGACTAGGGTGGGTCACATGGGGTCATTGAGTACTTATATAGGACTAGGGTGGGTCACATGGGGTCATTGAGTACTTATATAGGTCTAGGGGGGGTCACATGGGGTCATTGAGTACTTATATAGGACTAGGGTGGGTCACATTGGGTCATTGAGTACTTATATAAGACTAGGGTGGATGACCTGGGGTCATTGGGTACATATATAAGACTAAGGGGGGTCACATGGGGTCATTGAGTACTTATATAGGACTAGGGTGGGTCACATGGGGTCATTGAGTACTTATATAGGACTAGGGTGGGTCACATGGGGTCATTGAGTACTTATATAGGTCTAGGGGGGGTCACATGGGGTCATTGAGTACTTATATAGGACTAGGGTGGCTGACCTGGGGCCATTGAGTACTTATATAGGACTAGGGGGGTCACATGGGGTCATTGAGTACTTATATAGGACTAGGGTGGCTCACTAGGCGTCATGGAGAACTTATATACGACTAGGTTGGGAGACATGGGGTCATTTAGTACTTATATGGGACATGGGGTGTCACATGGGGTCATTGAGTACTTATATAGGACTAGGGTGGGTTACATGGGGTCATTGAGTACTTATATAGGACTAGGGTGGGTCACATGGGGTCATTATGAACTTATACAGGAATAGGGTGGGTCACATGGGGTCATTGAGTACTTATATAGGACTAGGGGTGGTCACATGGGGTCATTGAGTACTTATATAGGACTAGGGTGGCTGACCTGGGGTCATTGAGTACTTATATAGGACTAGGGGGGGGGTCACATGGGGTCGTTGAGTACTTATATAGGACTAGGGTGGGTCACATGGCGTCATGGAGAACTTATATACGACTAGGGTGGGAGACATGGGGTCATTTAGTACTTATATAAGACTAGGGGGGGTCACATGTGGTCATTGAGTACTTATATAGGACTAGGGGGGGTCACACATGGGGTCATTGAGTACTTATATAGGACTAGGGTGGCTGACCTGGGGTCATTGAGTACATATATAGGCCTAGGGGGGGTCACATGGGGTCATTGAGTACTTATATAGAACTAGGGGTGTCACATGGGGTCATTGAGTACTTATATAGGACATGGGGGGTCGCATGGGGTCATTGAGTACTTATATAGGACTAGGGTGGGTCACATGGGGTCATTGAGTATTTATATAGGTCTAGGGGGGGTGACATGGGGTCATTGAGTACTTATATAGGACTAGGAGGGGTCACATGGGGTCATTGAGTACTTATATAGGACTAGGGTGGGTCACATGGGGTCATTGAGTACTTATATAGGTCTAGGGGGGGTCACATGGGGTCATTGAGTACTTATATAGGACTAGGGTGGCTGACCTGGGGCCATTGAGTACTTATATAGGACTAGGGGGGTCACATGGGGTCATTGAGTACTTATATAGGACTAGGGTGGCTCACTAGGCGTCATGGAGAACTTATATACGACTAGGTTGGGAGACATGGGGTCATTTAGTACTTATATGGGACATGGGGTGTCACATGGGGTTATTGAGTACTTATATAGGACTAGGGTGGGTTACATGGGGTCATTGAGTACTTATATAGGACTAGGGTGGGTCACATGGGGTCATTATGAACTTATACAGGAATAGGGTGGGTCACATGGGGTCATTGAGTACTTATATAGGACTAGGGGTGGTCACATGGGGTCATTGAGTACTTATATAGGACTAGGGTGGCTGACCTGGGGTCATTGAGTACTTATATAGGACTAGGGGGGGGCTCACATGGGGTCGTTGAGTACTTATATAGGACTAGGGTGGGTCACATGGCGTCATGGAGAACTTATATACGACTAGGGTGGGAGACATGGGGTCATTTAGTACTTATATAAGACTAGGGGGGGTCACATGGGGTCATTGAGTACTTATATAGGACTAGGGGGGGTCACACATGGGGTCATTGAGTACTTATATAGGACTAGGGTGGCTGACCTGGGGTCATTGAGTACATATATAGGCCTAGGGGGGGTCACATGGGGTCATTGAGTACTTATATAGAACTAGGGGTGTCACATGGGGTCATTGAGTACTTATATAGGACATGGGGGGTCGCATGGGGTCATTGAGTACTTATATAGGACTAGGGTGGGTCACATGGGGTCATTGAGTATTTATATAGGTCTAGGGGGGGTGACATGGGGTCATTGAGTACTTATATAGGACTAGGAGGGGTCACATGTGGTCATTGGGTACTTATATGGGAATAGGGTGGCTGACCTCGGGTCATTGAGTACTTATATAAGACTAGGGGGGGTCACATGGGGTCATTGAGTACTTATATAGGACTAGGGTGGGTCACATTGGGTCATTGAGTACTTATATAGGACTATGGTTGGTCACATGGGGTCATTGAGTACTTATATAGGTCTATGGGGGGTCACATGGGGTCATTGAGTACTTATATAGGACTAGGGTGGCTGACCTGGGGCCATTGAGTACTTATATAGGACTAGGGGGGTCACATGGGGTCATTGAGTACTTATATAGGACTAGGGTGGCTCACTAGGCGTCATGGAGAACTTATATACGACTAGGTTGGGAGACATGGGGTCATTTAGTACTTATATGGGACATGGGGGGTCACATGGGGTCATTGAGTACTTATATAGGACTAGGGTGGGTTACATGGGGTCATTGAGTACTTATATAGGACTAGGGTGGGTCACATTGGGTCATTGACTACTTATATAAGACTAGGGTGGATGACCTGGGGTCATTGGGTACATATATAAGACTAAGGGGGGTCACATGGGGTCATTGAGTACTTATATAGGACTAGGGTGGGTCACATGGGGTCATTGAGTACTTATATAGGACTAGGGTGGGTCACATGGGGTCATTGAGTACTTATATAGGTCTAGGGGGGGTCACATGGGGTCATTGAGTACTTATATAGGACTAGGGTGGCTGACCTGGGGCCATTGAGTACTTATATAGGACTAGGGGGGTCACATGGGGTCATTGAGTACTTATATAGGACTAGGGTGGCTCACTAGGCGTCATGGAGAACTTATATACGACTAGGTTGGGAGACATGGGGTCATTTAGTACTTATATGGGACATGGGGTGTCACATGGGGTCATTGAGTACTTATATAGGACTAGGGTGGGTTACATGGGGTCATTGAGTACTTATATAGGACTAGGGTGGGTCACATGGGGTCATTATGAACTTATACAGGAATAGGGTGGGTCACATGGGGTCATTGAGTACTTATATAGGACTAGGGGTGGTCACATGGGGTCATTGAGTACTTATATAGGACTATGGGGGGTCACATGGGGTCATTGAGTACTTATATAGGACTAGGGTGGCAGACCTGGGGTCATTGAGTACTTATATAGGACTAGGGTGGGTCACATGGGGTCATTGAGTACTTATATAGGACTAGGGTGGGTCACATTCGGTCATTGAGTACTTATATAGGACATGGGGGGGGGGGTCGCATGGGGTCAATGAGTACTTATATAGGACTAGGGTGGGTCACATGGGGTCATTGAGTACTTATGTAGCACTAGGGTAAGTCACATGGGGTCATTGAATACTTATATAGGACTATGGTGGGTCACATGGGGTCATTCAGTACTTATATAAGACTAGGGTGGGTCATATTGGGTCATTGAGTACTTATATAGGACATGGGGGGGTCGCATGGGGTCAATGAGTACTTATATAGGACTAGGGTGGGTCACATGGGGTCATTGAGTACTTATATAGGACTAGGGGGGGTCACATGGGGTCATTGAGTACTTATATAGGACTAGGGTGGCTGACCTGGGGTCATTGAGTACTTATATAGGACTAGGGGGGGGTCACATGGGGTCGTTGAGTACTTATATAGGACTAGGGTGGGTCACATGGCGTCATGGAGAACTTATATACGACTAGGGTGGGAGACATGGGGTCATTTAGTACTTATATAGGACTTGGGGGGTCACATGGGGTCATTGAGTACTTATATAGGACTAGGATGGCTGACCTGGGGTCATTGAGTACTTATATAGGACTAGGGGGGGTCACATGGGGTCATTGAGTACTTATATAGGACTAGGGGTGTCACATCGGGTCATTGAGTACTTATATAGGACATGGGGGGTCGCATGGGGTCATTGAGTACTTATATAGGACTAGGGTGGGTCACATGGGGTCATTGAGTACTTATATAGCACTAATGTAAGTCACATGGGGTCATTGAATACTTATATAGGACTAGGGTGGGTCACATGGGGTCATTGAGTACTTATATAAGACTAGGGTGGGTCACATTGGGTCATTGAGTACTTATATAGGACATGGGGGGGGGGGGTCGCATGGGGTCAATGAGTACTTATATAAGACTAGGGTGGGTCACATTGGGTCAATGAGTACTTATATAGGACTAGGGGGGGTCACATGGGGTTATTGAGTACTTATATAGGACTAGGGTGGCTGACCTGGCGTCATTGAGTATTTATATAGGACTAGGGGGGGGTCACATGGGGTCGTTGAGTACTTATATAGGACTAGGGTGGGTCACATGGCGTCATGGAGAACTTAAATACGACTAGGGTGGGAGACATGGGGTCATTTAGTACTTATATAGTACTAGGGGGGTTCACATGGGGTCATTGAGTACTTATATAGGAATAGGGGTGGTCACATGGGGTCATTGAGTACTTTTATAGGACTAGGGTGGCTGACCTGGGGTCATTGAGTACTTATATAGGACTAGGGGGGGTCACATGGGGTCGTTGAGTACTTATATAGGACTAGGGTGGGTCACATGGCGTCATGGAGAACTTATATACGACTAGGGTGGCTGACCTGGGGTCATTGGGTACATATATAAGACTAGGGGGGGTCACATGGGGTCATTGAGTACTTATATAGGACTAGGGTGGGTCACATTGGGTCATTGAGTACTTATATAGGATTAGGGTGGCTGTCCTGGGGTCATTGGGTACTTATATAAGACTAGGGTGGTCACATGGGGTCATTGAGTACGTATATAGGACAAGGGTGGGTCACATGGGGTCATTGAGTAATTATATAGCACTAGGGTAGGTCACATGGGGTCATTGAGTACTTATATAGGACTAGGGCGGGTCACATGGGGTCATTGAGTACTTATATAAGACTAGAGTGGGTCACATTGGGTCATTGAGAACTTATATAGGACATGAGGGGGGTCGCATGGGGTCATTGAGTACTTATATAGGACTAGCGTGGGTCACATGGGGTCATTGAGAACTTATATAGGACTAGGGGGAGTCACATGGGGTCATTGAGTATTTATATAGGACTAGGGTGGGTCACATGGGGTCATTAAGTAATTATATAGGACTAGGGTGTGTCACATGGGTTCATTGAGTACTTATATAGGACTAGGGTGGGTCACATGGGGTCATTGAGTACTTTTATAGGACTAGGGTGGCTGACCTGGGGTCATTGAGTACTTATATAGGACTAGGGGGGGTCACATGGGGTCGTTGAGTACTTATATAGGACTAGGGTGGGTCACATGGCGTCATGGAGAACTTATATACGACTAGGGTGGCTGACCTCGGGTCATTGAGTACTTATATAAGACTAGGGGGGGTCACAAGGGGTCATTGAGTACTTATATAGGACTAGGGTGGGTCACATTGGGTCATTGAGTACTTATATAAGACTAGGGTGGATGACCTGGGGTCATTGGGTACATATATAAGACTAAGGGGGGTTACATGGGGTCATTGAGTACTTATATAGGACTAGGGTGGGTCACATGGGGTCATTGAGTACTTATATAGGACTAGGGTGGGTCACATGGGGTCATTGAGTACTTATATAGGTCTAGGGGAGGTCACATGGGGTCATTGAGTACTTATATAGGACTAGGGTGGCTGACCTGGGGCCATTGAGTACTTATATAGGACTAGGGGGGTCACATGGGGTCATTGAGTACTTATATAGGACTAGGGTGGCTCACTAGGCGTCATGGAGAACTTATATACGACTAGGTTGGGAGACATGGGGTCATTTAGTACTTATATGGGACATGGGGTGTCACATGGGGTCATTGAGTACTTATATAGGACTAGGGTGGGTCACATTGGGTCATTGAGTACTTATATAAGACTAGGGTGGATGACCTGGGGTCATTGGGTACATATATAAAACTAAGGGGGGTTACATGGGGTCATTGAGTACTTATATAGGACTAGGGTGGGTCACATGGGGTCATTGAGTACTTATATAGGACTAGGGTGGGTCACATGGGGTCATTGAGTACTTATATAGGTCTAGGGGAGGTCACATGGGGTCATTGAGTACTTATATAGGACTAGGGTGGCTGACCTGGGGCCATTGAGTACTTATATAGGACTAGGGGGGTCACATGGGGTCATTGAGTACTTATATAGGACTAGGGTGGCTCACTAGGCGTCATGGAGAATTTATATACGACTAGGTTGGGAGACATGGGGTCATTTAGTACTTATATGGGACATGGGGTGTCACATGGGGTCATTGAGTACTTATATAGGACTAGGGTGGGTCACATGGGGTCATTATGAACTTATACAGGAATAGGGTGGGTCACATGGGGTCATTGAGTACTTATATAGGACTAGGGTGGCTGACCTGGGGTCATTGAGTACTTATATAGGACTAGGGGGGGGGGTCACATGGGGTCGTTGAGTACTTATATAGGACTAGGGTGGGTCACATGGCGTCATGGAGAACTTATATACGACTAGGGTGGGAGACATGGGGTCATTTAGTACTTATATAGGACTAGGGGGGGTCACATGGGGTCATTGAGTACTTATATAGGACTAGGGGGGGTCACACATGGGGTCATTGAGTACTTATATAGGACTAGGGTGGCTGACCTGGGGTCATTGAGTACATATATAGGCCTAGGGGGGGTCACATGGGGTCATTGAGTACTTATATAGAACTAGGGGTGTCACATGGGGTCATTGAGTACTTATATAGGACATGGGGGGTCGCATGGGGTCATTGAGTACTTATATAGGACTAGGGTGGGTCACATGGGGTCATTGAGTAATTATATAGGTCTAGGGGGGGTGACATGGGGTCATTGAGTACTTATATAGGACTAGGAGGGGTCACATGTGGTCATTGGGTACTTATATGGGAATAGGGTGGCTGACCTCGGGTCATTGAGTACTTATATAAGACTAGGGGGGGTCACATGGGGTCATTTAGTACTTATATAGGACTTGGGGGGTCACATGGGGTCATTGAGTACTTATATAGGACTAGGATGGCTGACCTGGGGTCATTGAGTACTTATATAGGACTAGGGGGGGTCACATGGGGTCATTGAGTACTTATATAGGACTAGGGGGGGTCACATGGGGTTATTGAGTACTTATATAGGACTAGGGTGGCTGACCTGGCGTCATTGAGTATTTATATAGGACTAGGGGGGGGTCACATGGGGTCGTTGAGTACTTATATAGGACTAGGGTGGGTCACATGGCGTCATGGAGAACTTAAATACGACTAGGGTGGGAGACATGGGGTCATTTAGTACTTATATAGTACTAGGGGGGTTCACATGGGGTCATTGAGTACTTATATAGGACTAGGGGTGGTCACATGGGGTCATTGAGTACTTTTATAGGACTAGGGTGGCTGACCTGGGGTCATTGAGTACTTATATAGGACTAGGGGGGGTCACATGGGGTCGTTGAGTACTTATATAGGACTAGGGTGGGTCACATGGCGTCATGGAGAACTTATATACGACTAGGGTGGCTGACCTGGGGTCATTGGGTACATATATAAGACTAGGGGGGGTCACATGGGGTCATTGAGTACTTATATAGGACTAGGGTGGGTCACATTGGGTCATTGAGTACTTATATAGGATTAGGGTGGCTGTCCTGGGGTCATTGGGTACTTATATAAGACTAGGGTGGTCACATGGGGTCATTGAGTACGTATATAGGACAAGGGTGGGTCACATGGGGTCATTGAGTAATTATATAGCACTAGGGTAGGTCACATGGGGTCATTGAGTACTTATATAGGACTAGGGCGGGTCACATGGGGTCATTGAGTACTTATATAAGACTAGAGTGGGTCACATTGGGTCATTGAGAACTTATATAGGACATGAGGGGGTCGCATGGGGTCATTGAGTACTTATATAGGACTAGCGTGGGTCACATGGGGTCATTGAGAACATATATAGGACTAGGGGGAGTCACATGGGGTCATTGAGTATTTATATAGGACTAGGGATGGTCACATGGGGTCATTAAGTAATTATATAGGACTGGGGTGTGTCACATGGGTTCATTGAGTACTTATATAGGACTAGGGTGGGTCACATGGGGTCATTGAGTACTTTTATAGGACTAGGGTGGCTGACCTGGGGTCATTGAGTACTTATATAGGACTAGGGGGGGTCACATGGGGTCGTTGAGTACTTATATAGGACTAGGGTGGGTCACATGGCGTCATGGAGAACTTATATACGACTAGGGTGGCTGACCTCGGGTCATTGAGTACTTATATAAGAATAGGGGGGGTCACATGAGGTCATTGAGTACTTATATAGGACTAGGGTGGGTCACATTGGGTCATTGAGTACTTATATAAGACTAGGGTGGATGACCTGGGGTCATTGGGTACATATATAAGACTAAGGGGGGTTACATGGGGTCATTGAGTACTTATATAGGACTAGGGTGGGTCACATGGGGTCATTGAGTACTTATATAGGACTAGGGTGGGTCACATGGGGTCATTGAGTACTTATATAGGTCTAGGGGAGGTCACATGGGGTCATTGAGTACTTATATAGGACTAGGGTGGCTGACCTGGGGCCATTGAGTACTTATATAGGACTAGGGGGGTCACATGGGGTCATTGAGTACTTATATAGGACTAGGGTGGCTCACTAGGCGTCATGGAGAACTTATATACGACTAGGTTGGGAGACATGGGGTCATTTAGTGCTTATATGGGACATGGGGTGTCACATGGGGTCATTGAGTACTTATATAGGACTAGGGTGGTTAACATGGGGTCATTGAGTACTTATATAGGACTAGGGTGGGTCACATGGGGTCATTATGAACTTATACAGGAATAGGGTGGGTCACATGGGGTCATTGAGTACTTATATAGGACTAGGGTGGCTGACCTGGGGTCATTGAGTACTTATATAGGACTAGGGGGGGGGGGGGTCACATGGGGTCGTTGAGTACTTATATAGGACTAGGGTGGGTCACATGGCGTCATGGAGAACTTATATACGACTAGGGTGGGAGACATGGGGTCATTTAGTACTTATATAGGACTAGGGGGGGTCACATGGGGTCATTGAGTACTTATATAGGACTAGGGGGGGTCACACATGGGGTCATTGAGTACTTATATAGGACTAGGGTGGCTGACCTGGGGTCATTGAGTACATATATAGGCCTAGGGGGGGTCACATGGGGTCATTGAGTACTTATATAGAACTAGGGGTGTCACATGGGGTCATTGAGTACTTATATAGGACATGGGGGGTCGCATGGGGTCATTGAGTACTTATATAGGACTAGGGTGGGTCACATGGGGTCATTGAGTAATTATATAGGTCTAGGGGGGGTGACATGGGGTCATTGAGTACTTATATAGGACTAGGAGGGGTCACATGTGGTCATTGGGTACTTATATGGGAATAGGGTGGCTGACCTCGGGTCATTGAGTACTTATATAAGACTAGGGGGGGTCACATGGGGTCATTTAGTACTTATATAGGACTTGGGGGGTCACATGGGGTCATTGAGTACTTATATAGGACTAGGATGGCTGACCTGGGGTCATTGAGTACTTATATAGGACTAGGGGGGGTCACATGGGGTCATTGAGTACTTATATAGGACTAGGGGTGTCACATGGGGTTATTGAGTACTTATATAGGACTAGGGTGGCTGACCTGGCGTCATTGAGTACTTATATAGGACTAGGGGGGGGGGGGGTCACACGGGGTCATTGAGTACTTATATAGGACTAGGGTGGGTCACATTGGGTCATTGAGTACTTATATAAGACTAGGGTGGCTGACCTGGGGTCATTGGGTACATATACAAGACTAAGGGGGGTCACATGGGGTCGTTGAGTACTTATATAAGACTAGGGGGGGTCACATGGGGTCATTGAGTATTTATATAGGACTAGGGTGGGTCACATTGGGTCATTGAGTACTTATATAAGACTAGGGTGGATGACCTGGGGTCATTGGGTACATATATAAGACTAAGGGGGGTCACATGGGGTCATTGAGTACTTATATAGGACTAGGGTGGGTCACATGGGGTCATTGAGTACTTATATAGGACTAGGGTGGGTCACATGGGGTCATTGAGTACTTATAAAGGTCTAGGGGGGGTCACATGGGGTCATTGAGTACTTATATAGGACTAGGGTGGCTGACCTGGGGCCATTGAGTACTTATATAGGACTAGGGGGGTCACATGGGGTCATTGAGTACTTATATAGGACTAGGGTGGCTCACTAGGCGTCATGGAGAACTTATATACGACTAGGTTGGGAGACATGGGGTCATTTAGTACTTATATGGGACATGGGGTGTCACATGGGGTCATTGAGTACTTATATAGGACTAGGGTGGGTTACATGGGGTAATTGAGTACTTATATAGGACTAGGGTGGGTCACATGGGGTCATTATAAACTTATACAGGAATAGGGTGGGTCACATGGGGTCATTGAGTACTTATATAGGACTAGGGGTGGTCACATGGGGTCATTGAGTACTTATATAGGACTAGGGTGGCTGACCTGGGGTCATTGAGTACTTATATAGGACTAGGGGGGGGGTCACATGGGGTCGTTGAGTACTTATATAGGACTAGGGTGGATCACATGGCGTCATGGAGAACTTATATACGACTAGGGTGGGAGACATGGGGTCATTTAGTACTTATATAAGACTAGGGGGGGTCACATGGGGTCATTGAGTACTTATATAGGACTAGGGGGGGTCACACATGGGGTCATTGAGTACTTATATAGGACTAGGGTGGCTGACCTGGGGTCATTGAGTACATATATAGGCCTAGGGGGGGTCACATGGGGTCATTGAGTACTTATATAGAACTAGGGGTGTCACATGGGGTCATTGAGTACTTATATAGGACATGGGGGGTCGCATGGGGTCATTGAGTACTTATATAGGACTAGGGTGGGTCACATGGGGTCATTGAGTATTTATATAGGTCTAGGGGGGGTGACATGGGGTCATTGAGTACTTATATAGGACTAGGAGGGGTCACATGGGGTCATTGAGTACTTATATAGGACTAGGGTGGGTCACATGGGGTCATTGAGTACTTATATAGGTCTAGGGGGGGTCACATGGGGTCATTGAGTACTTATATAGGACTAGGGTGGGTTACATGGGGTCATTGAGTACTTATATAGGACTAGGGTGGGTCACATGGGGTCATTATGAACTTATACAGGAATAGGGTGGGTCACATGGGGTCATTGAGTACTTATATAGGACTAGGGGTGGTCACATGGGGTCATTGAGTACTTATATAGGACTAGGGTGGCTGACCTGGGGTCATTGATTACTTATATAGGACTAGGGGGGGGGGTCACATGGGGTCGTTGAGTACTTATATAGGACTAGGGTGGGTCACATGGCGTCATGGAGAACTTATATACGACTAGGGTGGGAGACATGGGGTCATTTAGTACTTATATAAGACTAGGGGGGGTCACATGGGGTCATTGAGTACTTATATAGGACTAGGGGGGGTCACACATGGGGTCATTGAGTACTTATATAGGACTAGGGTGGCTGACCTGGGGTCATTGAGTACATATATAGGCCTAGGGGGGGTCACATGGGGTCATTGAGTACTTATATAGAACTAGGGGTGTCACATGGGGTCATTGAGTACTTATATAGGACATGGGGGGGTCGCATGGGGTCATTGGGTACTTATATAGGACTAGGGTGGGTCACATGGGGTCATTGAGTATTTATATAGGTCTAGGGGGGGTGACATGGGGTCATTGAGTACTTATATAGGACTAGGAGGGGTCACATGTGGTCATTGGGTACTTATATGGGAATAGGGTGGCTGACCTCGGGTCATTGAGTACTTATATAAGACTAGGGTGGGTCACATTGGGTCATTGAGTACTTATATAGGACTAGGGTGGGTCACATGGGGTCATTGAGTACTTATATAGGTCTATGGGGGGTCACATGGGGTCATTGAGTACTTATATAGGACTAGGAGGGGTCACATGGGGTCATTGAGTACTTATATAGGACTAGGGTGGGTCACATTGGGTCATTGAGTACTTATATAGGACTAGGGTGGGTCACATGGGGTCATTGAGTACTTATATAGGTCTATGGGGGGTCACATGGGGTCATTGAGTACTTATATAGGACTAGGGTGGCTGACCTGGGGCCATTGAGTACTTATATAGGACTAGGGGGGTCACATGGGGTCATTGAGTACTTATATAGGACTAGGGTGGCTCACTAGGCGTCATGGAGAACTTATATACGACTAGGTTGGGAGACATGGGGTCATTTAGTACTTATATGGGACATGGGGGGTCACATGGGGTCATTGAGTACTTATATAGGACTAGGGTGGGTTACATGGGGTCATTGAGTACTTATATAGGACTAGGGTGGGTCACATTGGGTCATTGACTACTTATATAAGACTAGGGTGGATGACCTGGGGTCATTGGGTACATATATAAGACTAAGGGGGGTCACATGGGGTCATTGAGTACTTATATAGGACTAGGGTGGGTCACATGGGGTCATTGAGTACTTATATAGGACTAGGGTGGGTCACATGGGGTCATTGAGTACTTATATAGGTCTAGGGGGGGTCACATGGGGTCATTTAGTACTTATATAGGACTAGGGTGGCTGACCTGGGGCCATTGAGTACTTATATAGGACTAGGGTCGGAGACATGGGGTCATTTAGTACTTATATAGGACTTGGGGGGTCACATGGGGTCATTGAGTACTTATATAGGACTAGGATGGCTGACCTGGGGTCATTGAGTACTTATATAGGACTAGGGGGGGTCACATGGGGTCATTGAGTACTTATATAGGACTAGGGGTGTCACATGGGGTCATTGAGTACTTATATAGGACATGGGGGGTCGCATGGGGTCATTGAGTACTTATATAGGACTAGGGTGGGTCACATGGGGTCATTGAGTACTTATATAGCACTAATGTAAGTCACATGGGGTCATTGAATACTTATATAGGACTAGGGTGGGTCACATGGGGTCATTGAGTACTTATATAAGACTAGGTTGGGTCACATTGGGTCATTGAGTACTTATATAGGACATGGGGGGGGGGGGGGTCGCATGGGGTCAATGAGTACTTATATAAGACTAGGGTGGGTCACATTGGGTCAATGAGTACTTATATAGGACTAGGGGGGGGTCACATGGGGTTATTGAGTACTTATATAGGACTAGGGTGGCTGACCTGGCGTCATTGAGTATTTATATAGGACTAGGGGGGGGTCACATGGGGTCGTTGAGTACTTATATAGGACTAGGGTGGGTCACATGGCGTCATGGAGAACTTAAATACGACTAGGGTGGGAGACATGGGGTCATTTAGTACTTATATAGTACTAGGGGGGTTCACATGGGGTCATTGAGTACTTATATAGGACTAGGGGTGGTCACATGGGGTCATTGAGTACTTTTATAGGACTAGGGTGGCTGACCTGGGGTCATTGAGTACTTATATAGGACTAGGGGGGGTCACATGGGGTCGTTGAGTACTTATATAGGACTAGGGTGGGTCACATGGCGTCATGGAGAACTTATATACGACTAGGGTGGCTGACCTGGGGTCATTGGGTACATATATAAGACTAGGGGGGGTCACATGGGGTCATTGAGTACTTATATAGGACTAGGGTGGGTCACATTGGGTCATTGAGTACTTATATAAGACTAGGGTGGATGACCTGGGGTCATTGGGTACATATATAAGACTAAGGGGGGTTACATGGGGTCATTGAGTACTTATATAGGACTAGGGTGGGTCACATGGGGTCATTGAGTACTTATATAGGACTAGGGTGGGTCACATGGGGTCATTGAGTACTTATATAGGTCTAGGGGAGGTCACATGGGGTCATTGAGTACTTATATAGGACTAGGGTGGCTGACCTGGGGCCATTGAGTACTTATATAGGACTAGGGGGGTCACATGGGGTCATTGAGTACTTATATAGGACTAGGGTGGCTCACTAGGCGTCATGGAGAACTTATATACGACTAGGTTGGGAGACATGGGGTCATTTAGTACTTATATGGGACATGGGGTGTCACATGGGGTCATTGAGTACTTATATAGGACTAGGGTGGGTCACATTGGGTCATTGAGTACTTATATAAGACTAGGGTGGATGACCTGGGGTCATTGGGTACATATATAAGACTAAGGGGGGTTACATGGGGTCATTGAGTACTTATATAGGACTAGGGTGGGTCACATGGGGTCATTGAGTACTTATATAGGACTAGGGTGGGTCACATGGGGTCATTGAGTACTTATATAGGTCTAGGGGAGGTCACATGGGGTCATTGAGTACTTATATAGGACATGGGGGGTCGCATGGGGTCATTGAGTACTTATATAGGACTAGGGTGGGTCACATGGGGTCATTGAGTACTTATATAGCACTAATGTAAGTCACATGGGGTCATTGAATACTTATATAGGACTAGGGTGGGTCACATGGGGTCATTGAGTACTTATATAAGACTAGGGTGGGTCACATTGGGTCATTGAGTACTTATATAGGACATGGGGGGGGGTCGCATGGGGTCAATGAGTACTTATATAAGACTAGGGTGGGTCACATTGGGTCAATGAGTACTTATATAGGACTAGGGGGGGTCACATGGGGTTATTGAGTACTTATATAGGACTAGGGTGGCTGACCTGGCGTCATTGAGTATTTATATAGGACTAGGGGGGGGTCACATGGGGTCGTTGAGTACTTATATAGGACTAGGGTGGGTCACATGGCGTCATGGAGAACTTAAATACGACTAGGGTGGGAGACATGGGGTCATTTAGTACTTATATAGTACTAGGGGGGTTCACATGGGGTCATTGAGTACTTATATAGGAATAGGGGTGGTCACATGGGGTCATTGAGTACTTTTATAGGACTAGGGTGGCTGACCTGGGGTCATTGAGTACTTATATAGGACTAGGGGGGGTCACATGGGGTCGTTGAGTACTTATATAGGACTAGGGTGGGTCACATGGCGTCATGGAGAACTTATATACGACTAGGGTGGCTGACCTGGGGTCATTGGGTACATATATAAGACTAGGGGGGGTCACATGGGGTCATTGAGTACTTATATAGGACTAGGGTGGGTCACATTGGGTCATTGAGTACTTATATAGGATTAGGGTGGCTGTCCTGGGGTCATTGGGTACTTATATAAGACTAGGGTGGTCACATGGGGTCATTGAGTACGTATATAGGACAAGGGTGGGTCACATGGGGTCATTGAGTAATTATATAGCACTAGGGTAGGTCACATGGGGTCATTGAGTACTTATATAGGACTAGGGCGGGTCACATGGGGTCATTGAGTACTTATATAAGACTAGAGTGGGTCACATTGGGTCATTGAGAACTTATATAGGACATGAGGGGGGTCGCATGGGGTCATTGAGTACTTATATAGGACTAGCGTGGGTCACATGGGGTCATTGAGAACTTATATAGGACTAGGGGGGAGTCACATGGGGTCATTGAGTATTTATATAGGACTAGGGTGGGTCACATGGGGTCATTAAGTAATTATATAGGACTAGGGTGTGTCACATGGGTTCATTGAGTACTTATATAGGACTAGGGTGGGTCACATGGGGTCATTGAGTACTTTTATAGGACTAGGGTGGCTGACCTGGGGTCATTGAGTACTTATATAGGACTAGGGGGGGTCACATGGGGTCGTTGAGTACTTATATAGGACTAGGGTGGGTCACATGGCGTCATGGAGAACTTATATACGACTAGGGTGGCTGACCTCGGGTCATTGAGTACTTATATAAGACTAGGGTGGGTCACAAGGGGTCATTGAGTACTTATATAGGACTAGGGTGGGTCACATTGGGTCATTGAGTACTTATATAAGACTAGGGTGGATGACCTGGGGTCATTGGGTACATATATAAGACTAAGGGGGGTTACATGGGGTCATTGAGTACTTATATAGGACTAGGGTGGGTCACATGGGGTCATTGAGTACTTATATAGGACTAGGGTGGGTCACATGGGGTCATTGAGTACTTATATAGGTCTAGGGGAGGTCACATGGGGTCATTGAGTACTTATATAGGACTAGGGTGGCTGACCTGGGGCCATTGAGTACTTATATAGGACTAGGGGGGTCACATGGGGTCATTGAGTACTTATATAGGACTAGGGTGGCTCACTAGGCGTCATGGAGAACTTATATACGACTAGGTTGGGAGACATGGGGTCATTTAGTACTTATATGGGACATGGGGTGTCACATGGGGTCATTGAGTACTTATATAGGACTAGGGTGGGTCACATTGGGTCATTGAGTACTTATATAAGACTAGGGTGGATGACCTGGGGTCATTGGGTACATATATAAAACTAAGGGGGGTTACATGGGGTCATTGAGTACTTATATAGGACTAGGGTGGGTCACATGGGGTCATTGAGTACTTATATAGGACTAGGGTGGGTCACATGGGGTCATTGAGTACTTATATAGGTCTAGGGGAGGTCACATGGGGTCATTGAGTACTTATATAGGACTAGGGTGGCTGACCTGGGGCCATTGAGTACTTATATAGGACTAGGGGGGTCACATGGGGTCATTGAGTACTTATATAGGACTAGGGTGGCTCACTAGGCGTCATGGAGAATTTATATACGACTAGGTTGGGAGACATGGGGTCATTTAGTACTTATATGGGACATGGGGTGTCACATGGGGTCATTGAGTACTTATATAGGACTAGGGTGGGTCACATGGGGTCATTATGAACTTATACAGGAATAGGGTGGGTCACATGGGGTCATTGAGTACTTATATAGGACTAGGGTGGCTGACCTGGGGTCATTGAGTACTTATATAGGACTAGGGGGGGGGGGTCACATGGGGTCGTTGAGTACTTATATAGGACTAGGGTGGGTCACATGGCGTCATGGAGAACTTATATACGACTAGGGTGGGAGACATGGGGTCATTTAGTACTTATATAGGACTAGGGGGGGTCACATGGGGTCATTGAGTACTTATATAGGACTAGGGGGGGTCACACATGGGGTCATTGAGTACTTATATAGGACTAGGGTGGCTGACCTGGGGTCATTGAGTACATATATAGGCCTAGGGGGGGTCACATGGGGTCATTGAGTACTTATATAGAACTAGGGGTGTCACATGGGGTCATTGAGTACTTATATAGGACATGGGGGGTCGCATGGGGTCATTGAGTACTTATATAGGACTAGGGTGGGTCACATGGGGTCATTGAGTAATTATATAGGTCTAGGGGGGGTGACATGGGGTCATTGAGTACTTATATAGGACTAGGAGGGGTCACATGTGGTCATTGGGTACTTATATGGGAATAGGGTGGCTGACCTCGGGTCATTGAGTACTTATATAAGACTAGGGGGGGTCACATGGGGTCATTTAGTACTTATATAGGACTTGGGGGGTCACATGGGGTCATTGAGTACTTATATAGGACTAGGATGGCTGACCTGGGGTCATTGAGTACTTATATAGGACTAGGGGGGGTCACATGGGGTCATTGAGTACTTATATAGGACTAGGGGGGGTCACATGGGGTTATTGAGTACTTATATAGGACTAGGGTGGCTGACCTGGCGTCATTGAGTATTTATATAGGACTAGGGGGGGGTCACATGGGGTCGTTGAGTACTTATATAGGACTAGGGTGGGTCACATGGCGTCATGGAGAACTTAAATACGACTAGGGTGGGAGACATGGGGTCATTTAGTACTTATATAGTACTAGGGGGGTTCACATGGGGTCATTGAGTACTTATATAGGACTAGGGGTGGTCACATGGGGTCATTGAGTACTTTTATAGGACTAGGGTGGCTGACCTGGGGTCATTGAGTACTTATATAGGACTAGGGGGGGTCACATGGGGTCGTTGAGTACTTATATAGGACTAGGGTGGGTCACATGGCGTCATGGAGAACTTATATACGACTAGGGTGGCTGACCTGGGGTCATTGGGTACATATATAAGACTAGGGGGGGTCACATGGGGTCATTGAGTACTTATATAGGACTAGGGTGGGTCACATTGGGTCATTGAGTACTTATATAGGATTAGGGTGGCTGTCCTGGGGTCATTGGGTACTTATATAAGACTAGGGTGGTCACATGGGGTCATTGAGTACGTATATAGGACAAGGGTGGGTCACATGGGGTCATTGAGTAATTATATAGCACTAGGGTAGGTCACATGGGGTCATTGAGTACTTATATAGGACTAGGGCGGGTCACATGGGGTCATTGAGTACTTATATAAGACTAGAGTGGGTCACATTGGGTCATTGAGAACTTATATAGGACATGAGGGGGTCGCATGGGGTCATTGAATACTTATATAGGACTAGCGTGGGTCACATGGGGTCATTGAGAACATATATAGGACTAGGGGGAGTCACATGGGGTCATTGAGTATTTATATAGGACTAGGGTGGGTCACATGGGGTCATTAAGTAATTATATAGGACTAGGGTGTGTCACATGGGTTCATTGAGTACTTATATAGGACTAGGGTGGGTCACATGGGGTCATTGAGTACTTTTATAGGACTAGGGTGGCTGACCTGGGGTCATTGAGTACTTATATAGGACTAGGGGGGGTCACATGGGGTCGTTGAGTACTTATATAGGACTAGGGTGGGTCACATGGCGTCATGGAGAACTTATATACGACTAGGGTGGCTGACCTCGGGTCATTGAGTACTTATATAAGAATAGGGGGGGTCACATGAGGTCATTGAGTACTTATATAGGACTAGGGTGGGTCACATTGGGTCATTGAGTACTTATATAAGACTAGGGTGGATGACCTGGGGTCATTGGGGACATATATAAGACTAAGGGGGGTTACATGGGGTCATTGAGTACTTATATAGGACTAGGGTGGGTCACATGGGGTCATTGAGTACTTATATAGGACTAGGGTGGGTCACATGGGGTCATTGAGTACTTATATAGGTCTAGGGGAGGTCACATGGGGTCATTGAGTACTTATATAGGACTAGGGTGGCTGACCTGGGGCCATTGAGTACTTATATAGGACTAGGGGGGTCACATGGGGTCATTGAGTACTTATATAGGACTAGGGTGGCTCACTAGGCGTCATGGAGAACTTATATACGACTAGGTTGGGAGACATGGGGTCATTTAGTGCTTATATGGGACATGGGGTGTCACATGGGGTCATTGAGTACTTATATAGGACTAGGGTGGTTAACATGGGGTCATTGAGTACTTATATAGGACTAGGGTGGGTCACATGGGGTCATTATGAACTTATACAGGAATAGGGTGGGTCACATGGGGTCATTGAGTACTTATATAGGACTAGGGTGGCTGACCTGGGGTCATTGAGTACTTATATAGGACTAGGGGGGGGGGGGGTCACATGGGGTCGTTGAGTACTTATATAGGACTAGGGTGGGTCACATGGCGTCATGGAGAACTTATATACGACTAGGGTGGGAGACATGGGGTCATTTAGTACTTATATAGGACTAGGGGGGGTCACATGGGGTCATTGAGTACTTATATAGGACTAGGGGGGGTCACACATGGGGTCATTGAGTACTTATATAGGACTAGGGTGGCTGACCTGGGGTCATTGAGTACATATATAGGCCTAGGGGGGGTCACATGGGGTCATTGAGTACTTATATAGAACTAGGGGTGTCACATGGGGTCATTGAGTACTTATATAGGACATGGGGGGTCGCATGGGGTCATTGAGTACTTATATAGGACTAGGGTGGGTCACATGGGGTCATTGAGTAATTATATAGGTCTAGGGGGGGTGACATGGGGTCATTGAGTACTTATATAGGACTAGGAGGGGTCACATGTGGTCATTGGGTACTTATATGGGAATAGGGTGGCTGACCTCGGGTCATTGAGTACTTATATAAGACTAGGGGGGGTCACATGGGGTCATTTAGTACTTATATAGGACTTGGGGGGTCACATGGGGTCATTGAGTACTTATATAGGACTAGGATGGCTGACCTGGGGTCATTGAGTACTTATATAGGACTAGGGGGGGTCACATGGGGTCATTGAGTACTTATATAGGACTAGGGGTGTCACATGGGGTTATTGAGTACTTATATAGGACTAGGGTGGCTGACCTGGCGTCATTGAGTACTTATATAGGACTAGGGGGGGGGGTCACACGGGGTCATTGAGTACTTATATAGGACTAGGGTGGGTCACATTGGGTCATTGAGTACTTATATAAGACTAGGGTGGCTGACCTGGGGTCATTGGGTACATATACAAGACTAAGGGGGGTCACATGGGGTCGTTGAGTACTTATATAAGACTAGGGGGGGTCACATGGGGTCATTGAGTATTTATATAGGACTAGGGTGGGTCACATTGGGTCATTATAAACTTATACAGGAATAGGGTGGGTCACATGGGGTCATTGAGTACTTATATAGGACTAGGGTGGCTCACTAGGCGTCATGGAGAACTTATATACGACTAGGTTGGGAGACATGGGGTCATTTAGTACTTATATGGGACATGGGGTGTCACATGGGGTCATTGAGTACTTATATAGGACTAGGGTGGGTTACATGGGGTAATTGAGTACTTATATAGGACTAGGGTGGGTCACATGGGGTCATTATAAACTTATACAGGAATAGGGTGGGTCACATGGGGTCATTGAGTACTTATATAGGACTAGGGGTGGTCACATGGGGTCATTGAGTACTTATATAGGACTAGGGTGGCTGACCTGGGGTCATTGAGTACTTATATAGGACTAGGGGGGGGGTCACATGGGGTCGTTGAGTACTTATATAGGACTAGGGTGGATCACATGGCGTCATGGAGAACTTATATACGACTAGGGTGGGAGACATGGGGTCATTTAGTACTTATATAAGACTAGGGGGGGTCACATGGGGTCATTGAGTACTTATATAGGACTAGGGGGGGTCACACATGGGGTCATTGAGTACTTATATAGGACTAGGGTGGCTGACCTGGGGTCATTGAGTACATATATAGGCCTAGGGGGGGTCACATGGGGTCATTGAGTACTTATATAGAACTAGGGGTGTCACATGGGGTCATTGAGTACTTATATAGGACATGGGGGGTCGCATGGGGTCATTGAGTACTTATATAGGACTAGGGTGGGTCACATGGGGTCATTGAGTATTTATATAGGTCTAGGGGGGGTGACATGGGGTCATTGAGTACTTATATAGGACTAGGAGGGGTCACATGGGGTCATTGAGTACTTATATAGGACTAGGGTGGGTCACATGGGGTCATTGAGTACTTATATAGGTCTAGGGGGGGTCACATGGGGTCATTGAGTACTTATATAGGACTAGGGTGGGTTACATGGGGTCATTGAGTACTTATATAGGACTAGGGTGGGTCACATGGGGTCATTATGAACTTATACAGGAATAGGGTGGGTCACATGGGGTCATTGAGTACTTATATAGGACTAGGGGTGGTCACATGGGGTCATTGAGTACTTATATAGGACTAGGGTGGCTGACCTGGGGTCATTGATTACTTATATAGGACTAGGGGGGGGGGTCACATGGGGTCGTTGAGTACTTATATAGGACTAGGGTGGGTCACATGGCGTCATGGAGAACTTATATACGACTAGGGTGGGAGACATGGGGTCATTTAGTACTTATATAAGACTAGGGGGGGTCACATGGGGTCATTGAGTACTTATATAGGACTAGGGGGGGTCACACATGGGGTCATTGAGTACTTATATAGGACTAGGGTGGCTGACCTGGGGTCATTGAGTACATATATAGGCCTAGGGGGGGTCACATGGGGTCATTGAGTACTTATATAGAACTAGGGGTGTCACATGGGGTCATTGAGTACTTATATAGGACATGGGGGGTCGCATGGGGTCATTGGGTACTTATATAGGACTAGGGTGGGTCACATGGGGTCATTGAGTATTTATATAGGTCTAGGGGGGGTGACATGGGGTCATTGAGTACTTATATAGGACTAGGAGGGGTCACATGTGGTCATTGGGTACTTATATGGGAATAGGGTGGCTGACCTCGGGTCATTGAGTACTTATATAAGACTAGGGGGGGTCACATGGGGTCATTGAGTACTTATATAGGACTAGGGTGGGTCACATTGGGTCATTGAGTACTTATATAGGACTAGGGTGGGTCACATGGGGTCATTGAGTACTTATATAGGTCTATGGGGGGTCACATGGGGTCATTGAGTACTTATATAGGACTAGGGTGGCTGACCTGGGGCCATTGAGTACTTATATAGGACTAGGGGGGTCACATGGGGTCGTTGAGTACTTATATAGGACTAGGGTGGGTCACATGGCGTCATGGAGAACTTAAATACGACTAGGGTGGGAGACATGGGGTCATTTAGTACTTATATAGTACTAAGGGGGTTCACATGGGGTCATTGAGTACTTATATAGGACTAGGGGTGGTCACATGGGGTCATTGAGTACTTTTATAGGACTAGGGTGGCTGACCTGGGGTCATTGAGTACTTATATAGGACTAGGGGGGGTCACATGGGGTCGTTGAGTACTTATATAGGACTAGGGTGGGTCACATGGCGTCATGGAGAACTTATATACGACTAGGGTGGCTGACCTGGGGTCATTGGGTACATATATAAGACTAGGGGGGGTCACATGGGGTCATTGAGTACTTATATAGGACTAGGGTGGGTCACATTGGGTCATTGAGTACTTATATAGGATTAGGGTGGCTGTCCTGGGGTCATTGGGTACTTATATAAGACTAGGGTGGTCACATGGGGTCATTGAGTACGTATATAGGACAAGGGTGGGTCACATGGGGTCATTGAGTAATTATATAGCACTAGGGTAGGTCACATGGGGTCATTGAGTACTTATATAGGACTAGGGCGGGTCACATGGGGTCATTGAGTACTTATATAAGACTAGAGTGGGTCACATTGGGTCATTGAGAACTTATATAGGACATGAGGGGGTCGCATGGGGTCATTGAATACTTATATAGGACTAGCGTGGGTCACATGGGGTCATTGAGAACATATATAGGACTAGGGGGAGTCACATGGGGTCATTGAGTATTTATATAGGACTAGGGTGGGTCACATGGGGTCATTAAGTAATTATATAGGACTAGGGTGTGTCACATGGGTTCATTGAGTACTTATATAGGACTAGGGTGGGTCACATGGGGTCATTGAGTACTTTTATAGGACTAGGGTGGCTGACCTGGGGTCATTGAGTACTTATATAGGACTAGGGGGGGTCACATGGGGTCGTTGAGTACTTATATAGGACTAGGGTGGGTCACATGGCGTCATGGAGAACTTATATACGACTAGGGTGGCTGACCTCGGGTCATTGAGTACTTATATAAGAATAGGGGGGGTCACATGAGGTCATTGAGTACTTATATAGGACTAGGGTGGGTCACATTGGGTCATTGAGTACTTATATAAGACTAGGGTGGATGACCTGGGGTCATTGGGTACATATATAAGACTAAGGGGGGTTACATGGGGTCATTGAGTACTTATATAGGACTAGGGTGGGTCACATGGGGTCATTGAGTACTTATATAGGACTAGGGTGGGTCACATGGGGTCATTGAGTACTTATATAGGTCTAGGGGAGGTCACATGGGGTCATTGAGTACTTATATAGGACTAGGGTGGCTGACCTGGGGCCATTGAGTACTTATATAGGACTAGGGGGGTCACATGGGGTCATTGAGTACTTATATAGGACTAGGGTGGCTCACTAGGCGTCATGGAGAACTTATATACGACTAGGTTGGGAGACATGGGGTCATTTAGTGCTTATATGGGACATGGGGTGTCACATGGGGTCATTGAGTACTTATATAGGACTAGGGTGGTTAACATGGGGTCATTGAGTACTTATATAGGACTAGGGTGGGTCACATGGGGTCATTATGAACTTATACAGGAATAGGGTGGGTCACATGGGGTCATTGAGTACTTATATAGGACTAGGGTGGCTGACCTGGGGTCATTGAGTACTTATATAGGACTAGGGGGGGGGGGGGTCACATGGGGTCGTTGAGTACTTATATAGGACTAGGGTGGGTCACATGGCGTCATGGAGAACTTATATACGACTAGGGTGGGAGACATGGGGTCATTTAGTACTTATATAGGACTAGGGGGGGTCACATGGGGTCATTGAGTACTTATATAGGACTAGGGGGGGTCACACATGGGGTCATTGAGTACTTATATAGGACTAGGGTGGCTGACCTGGGGTCATTGAGTACATATATAGGCCTAGGGGGGGTCACATGGGGTCATTGAGTACTTATATAGAACTAGGGGTGTCACATGGGGTCATTGAGTACTTATATAGGACATGGGGGGTCGCATGGGGTCATTGAGTACTTATATAGGACTAGGGTGGGTCACATGGGGTCATTGAGTAATTATATAGGTCTAGGGGGGGTGACATGGGGTCATTGAGTACTTATATAGGACTAGGAGGGGTCACATGTGGTCATTGGGTACTTATATGGGAATAGGGTGGCTGACCTCGGGTCATTGAGTACTTATATAAGACTAGGGGGGGTCACATGGGGTCATTTAGTACTTATATAGGACTTGGGGGGTCACATGGGGTCATTGAGTACTTATATAGGACTAGGATGGCTGACCTGGGGTCATTGAGTACTTATATAGGACTAGGGGGGGTCACATGGGGTCATTGAGTACTTATATAGGACTAGGGGTGTCACATGGGGTTATTGAGTACTTATATAGGACTAGGGTGGCTGACCTGGCGTCATTGAGTACTTATATAGGACTAGGGGGGGGGGTCACACGGGGTCATTGAGTACTTATATAGGACTAGGGTGGGTCACATTGGGTCATTGAGTACTTATATAAGACTAGGGTGGCTGACCTGGGGTCATTGGGTACATATACAAGACTAAGGGGGGTCACATGGGGTCGTTGAGTACTTATATAAGACTAGGGGGGGTCACATGGGGTCATTGAGTATTTATATAGGACTAGGGTGGGTCACATTGGGTCATTATAAACTTATACAGGAATAGGGTGGGTCACATGGGGTCATTGAGTACTTATATAGGACTAGGGTGGCTCACTAGGCGTCATGGAGAACTTATATACGACTAGGTTGGGAGACATGGGGTCATTTAGTACTTATATGGGACATGGGGTGTCACATGGGGTCATTGAGTACTTATATAGGACTAGGGTGGGTTACATGGGGTAATTGAGTACTTATATAGGACTAGGGTGGGTCACATGGGGTCATTATAAACTTATACAGGAATAGGGTGGGTCACATGGGGTCATTGAGTACTTATATAGGACTAGGGGTGGTCACATGGGGTCATTGAGTACTTATATAGGACTAGGGTGGCTGACCTGGGGTCATTGAGTACTTATATAGGACTAGGGGGGGGGTCACATGGGGTCGTTGAGTACTTATATAGGACTAGGGTGGATCACATGGCGTCATGGAGAACTTATATACGACTAGGGTGGGAGACATGGGGTCATTTAGTACTTATATAAGACTAGGGGGGGTCACATGGGGTCATTGAGTACTTATATAGGACTAGGGGGGGTCACACATGGGGTCATTGAGTACTTATATAGGACTAGGGTGGCTGACCTGGGGTCATTGAGTACATATATAGGCCTAGGGGGGGTCACATGGGGTCATTGAGTACTTATATAGAACTAGGGGTGTCACATGGGGTCATTGAGTACTTATATAGGACATGGGGGGTCGCATGGGGTCATTGAGTACTTATATAGGACTAGGGTGGGTCACATGGGGTCATTGAGTATTTATATAGGTCTAGGGGGGGTGACATGGGGTCATTGAGTACTTATATAGGACTAGGAGGGGTCACATGGGGTCATTGAGTACTTATATAGGACTAGGGTGGGTCACATGGGGTCATTGAGTACTTATATAGGTCTAGGGGGGGTCACATGGGGTCATTGAGTACTTATATAGGACTAGGGTGGGTTACATGGGGTCATTGAGTACTTATATAGGACTAGGGTGGGTCACATGGGGTCATTATGAACTTATACAGGAATAGGGTGGGTCACATGGGGTCATTGAGTACTTATATAGGACTAGGGGTGGTCACATGGGGTCATTGAGTACTTATATAGGACTAGGGTGGCTGACCTGGGGTCATTGATTACTTATATAGGACTAGGGGGGGGGGGTCACATGGGGTCGTTGAGTACTTATATAGGACTAGGGTGGGTCACATGGCGTCATGGAGAACTTATATACGACTAGGGTGGGAGACATGGGGTCATTTAGTACTTATATAAGACTAGGGGGGGTCACATGGGGTCATTGAGTACTTATATAGGACTAGGGGGGGTCACACATGGGGTCATTGAGTACTTATATAGGACTAGGGTGGCTGACCTGGGGTCATTGAGTACATATATAGGCCTAGGGGGGGTCACATGGGGTCATTGAGTACTTATATAGAACTAGGGGTGTCACATGGGGTCATTGAGTACTTATATAGGACATGGGGGGTCGCATGGGGTCATTGGGTACTTATATAGGACTAGGGTGGGTCACATGGGGTCATTGAGTATTTATATAGGTCTAGGGGGGGTGACATGGGGTCATTGAGTACTTATATAGGACTAGGAGGGGTCACATGTGGTCATTGGGTACTTATATGGGAATAGGGTGGCTGACCTCGGGTCATTGAGTACTTATATAAGACTAGGGGGGGTCACATGGGGTCATTGAGTACTTATATAGGACTAGGGTGGGTCACATTGGGTCATTGAGTACTTATATAGGACTAGGGTGGGTCACATGGGGTCATTGAGTACTTATATAGGTCTATGGGGGGTCACATGGGGTCATTGAGTACTTATATAGGACTAGGGTGGCTGACCTGGGGCCATTGAGTACTTATATAGGACTAGGGGGGTCACATGGGGTCATTGAGTACTTATATAGGACTAGGGTGGCTCACTAGGCGTCATGGAGAACTTATATACGACTAGGTTGGGAGACATGGGGTCATTTAGTACTTATATAGGACTAGGGTGGGTCACATGGGGTCATTGAGTACTTATATAGGACTAGGGTGGGTCACATGGGGTCATTGAGTACTTATATAGGTCTAGGGGGGGTCACATGGGGTCATTGAGTACTTATATAGGACTAGGGTGGCTGACCTGGGGCCATTGAGTACTTATATAGGACTAGGGTCGGAGACATGGGGTCATTTAGTACTTATATAGGACTTGGGGGGTCACATGGGGTCATTGAGTACTTATATAGGACTAGGATGGCTGACCTGGGGTCATTGAGTACTTATATAGGACTAGGGGGGGTCACATGGGGTCATTGAGTACTTATATAGGACTAGGGGTGTCACATGGGGTCATTGAGTACTTATATAGGACATGGGGGGTCGCATGGGGTCATTGAGTACTTATATAGGACTAGGGTGGGTCACATGGGGTCATTGAGTACTTATATAGCACTAATGTAAGTCACATGGGGTCATTGAATACTTATATAGGACTAGGGTGGGTCACATGGGGTCATTGAGTACTTATATAAGACTAGGTTGGGTCACATTGGGTCATTGAGTACTTATATAGGACATGGGGGGGGGGGGTCGCATGGGGTCAATGAGTACTTATATAAGACTAGGGTGGGTCACATTGGGTCAATGAGTACTTATATAGGACTAGGGGGGGTCACATGGGGTTATTGAGTACTTATATAGGACTAGGGTGGCTGACCTGGCGTCATTGAGTATTTATATAGGACTAGGGGGGGGTCACATGGGGTCGTTGAGTACTTATATAGGACTAGGGTGGGTCACATGGCGTCATGGAGAACTTAAATACGACTAGGGTGGGAGACATGGGGTCATTTAGTACTTATATAGTACTAGGGGGGTTCACATGGGGTCATTGAGTACTTATATAGGACTAGGGGTGGTCACATGGGGTCATTGAGTACTTTTATAGGACTAGGGTGGCTGACCTGGGGTCATTGAGTACTTATATAGGACTAGGGGGGGTCACATGGGGTCGTTGAGTACTTATATAGGACTAGGGTGGGTCACATGGCGTCATGGAGAACTTATATACGACTAGGGTGGCTGACCTGGGGTCATTGGGTACATATATAAGACTAGGGGGGGTCACATGGGGTCATTGAGTACTTATATAGGACTAGGGTGGGTCACATTGGGTCATTGAGTACTTATATAAGACTAGGGTGGATGACCTGGGGTCATTGGGTACATATATAAGACTAAGGGGGGTTACATGGGGTCATTGAGTACTTATATAGGACTAGGGTGGGTCACATGGGGTCATTGAGTACTTATATAGGACTAGGGTGGGTCACATGGGGTCATTGAGTACTTATATAGGTCTAGGGGAGGTCACATGGGGTCATTGAGTACTTATATAGGACTAGGGTGGCTGACCTGGGGCCATTGAGTACTTATATAGGACTAGGGGGGTCACATGGGGTCATTGAGTACTTATATAGGACTAGGGTGGCTCACTAGGCGTCATGGAGAACTTATATACGACTAGGTTGGGAGACATGGGGTCATTTAGTACTTATATGGGACATGGGGTGTCACATGGGGTCATTGAGTACTTATATAGGACTAGGGTGGGTCACATTGGGTCATTGAGTACTTATATAAGACTAGGGTGGATGACCTGGGGTCATTGGGTACATATATAAGACTAAGGGGGGTTACATGGGGTCATTGAGTACTTATATAGGACTAGGGTGGGTCACATGGGGTCATTGAGTACTTATATAGGACTAGGGTGGGTCACATGGGGTCATTGAGTACTTATATAGGTCTAGGGGAGGTCACATGGGGTCATTGAGTACTTATATAGGACTAGGGTGGCTGACCTGGGGCCATTGAGTACTTATATAGGACTAGGGGGGTCACATGGGGTCATTGAGTACTTATATAGGACTGGGTGGCTCACTAGGCGTCATGGAGAACTTATATACGACTAGGTTGGGAGACATGGGGTCATTTAGTACTTATATGGGACATGGGGTGTCACATGGGGTCATTGAGTACTTATATAGGACTAGGGTGGGTTACATGGGGTCATTGAGTACTTATATAGGACTAGGGTGGGCCACATGGGGTCATTATGAACTTATACAGGAATAGGGTGGGTCACATGGGGTCATTGAGTACTTATATAGGACTAGGGTGGCTGACCTGGGGTCATTGAGTACTTATATAGGACTAGGGGGGGGGGGTCACATGGGGTCGTTGAGTACTTATATAGGACTAGGGTGGGTCACATGGCGTCATGGAGAACTTATATACGACTAGGGTGGGAGACATGGGGTCATTTAGTACTTATATAGGACTAGGGGGGGTCACATGGGGTCATTGAGTACTTATATAGGACTAGGGGGGGTCACACATGGGGTCATTGAGTACTTATATAGGACTAGGGTGGCTGACCTGGGGTCATTGAGTACATATATAGGCCTAGGGGGGGTCACATGGGGTCATTGAGTACTTATATAGAACTAGGGGTGTCACATGGGGTCATTGAGTACTTATATAGGACATGGGGGGTCGCATGGGGTCATTGAGTACTTATATAGGACTAGGGTGGGTCACATGGGGTCATTGAGTAATTATATAGGTCTAGGGGGGGATACATGGGGTCATTGAGTACTTATATAGGACTAGGAGGGGTCACATGTGGTCATTGGGTACTTATATGGGAATAGGGTGGCTGACCTCGGGTCATTGAGTACTTATATAAGACTAGGGGGGGTCACATGGGGTCATTTAGTACTTATATAGGACTTGGGGGGTCACATGGGGTCATTGAGTACTTATATAGGACTAGGATGGCTGACCTGGGGTCATTGAGTACTTATATAGGACTAGGGGGGGTCACATGGGGTCATTGAGTACTTATATAGGACTAGGGGTGTCACATGGGGTCATTGAGTACTTATATAGGACATGGGGGGTCGCATGGGGTCATTGAGTACTTATATAGGACTAGGGTGGGTCACATGGGGTCATTGAGTACTTATATAGCACTAATGTAAGTCACATGGGGTCATTGAATACTTATATACGACTAGGGTGGCTGACCTGGGGTCATTGGGTACATATATAAGACTAGGGGGGGTTACATGGGGTCATTGAGTACTTATATAGGACTAGGGTGGGTCACATTGGGTCATTGAGTACTTATATAGGATTAGGGTGGCTGTCCTGGGGTCATCGGGTACTTATATAAGACTAGGGTGGGTCACATGGGGTCATTGAGTACGTATATAGGACAAGGGTGGGTCACATGGGGTCATTGAGTAATTATATAGCACTAGGGTAGGTCACATGGGGTCATTGAGTACTTATATAGGACTAGGGCGGGTCACATGGGGTCATTGAGTACTTATATAAGACTAGGGTGGGTCACATTGGGTCATTGAGAACTTATATAGGACATGAGGGGGTCGCATGGGGTCATTGCGTACTTATATAGGACTAGCGTGGGTCGCATGGGGTCATTGAGAACTTATATAGGCCTAGGGGGGGTCACATGGGGTCATTGAGTACTTATATAGAACTAGGGGTGTCACATGGGGTCATTGAGTACTTATATAGGACATGGGGGGTCGCATGGGGTCATTGAGTACTTATATAGGACTAGGGTGGGTCACATGGGGTCATTGAGTATTTATATAGGTCTAGGGGGGGTGACATGGGGTCATTGAGTACTTATATAGGACTAGGAGGGGTCACATGGGGTCATTGAGTACTTATATAGGACTAGGGTGGGTCACATGGGGTCATTGAGTACTTATATAGGACTAGGGTGGGTCACATGGGGTCATTGAGTACTTATATAGGTCTAGGGGAGGTCACATGGGGTCATTGAGTACTTATATAGGACTAGGGTGGCTGACCTGGGGCCATTGAGTACTTATATAGGACTAGGGGGGTCACATGGGGTCATTGAGTACTTATATAGGACTAGGGTGGCTCACTAGGCGTCATGGAGAACTTATATACGACTAGGTTGGGAGACATGGGGTCATTTAGTACTTATATGGGACATGGGGTGTCACATGGGGTCATTGAGTACTTATATAGGACTAGGGTGGGTCACATTGGGTCATTGAGTACTTATATAAGACTAGGGTGGATGACCTGGGGTCATTGGGTACATATATAAGACTAAGGGGGGTTACATGGGGTCATTGAGTACTTATATAGGACTAGGGTGGGTCACATGGGGTCATTGAGTACTTATATAGGACTAGGGTGGGTCACATGGGGTCATTGAGTACTTATATAGGTCTAGGGGAGGTCACATGGGGTCATTGAGTACTTATATAGGACTAGGGTGGCTGACCTGGGGCCATTGAGTACTTATATAGGACTAGGGGGGTCACATGGGGTCATTGAGTACTTATATAGGACTGGGTGGCTCACTAGGCGTCATGGAGAACTTATATACGACTAGGTTGGGAGACATGGGGTCATTTAGTACTTATATGGGACATGGGGTGTCACATGGGGTCATTGAGTACTTATATAGGACTAGGGTGGGTTACATGGGGTCATTGAGTACTTATATAGGACTAGGGTGGGCCACATGGGGTCATTATGAACTTATACAGGAATAGGGTGGGTCACATGGGGTCATTGAGTACTTATATAGGACTAGGGTGGCTGACCTGGGGTCATTGAGTACTTATATAGGACTAGGGGGGGGGGGGTCACATGGGGTCGTTGAGTACTTATATAGGACTAGGGTGGGTCACATGGCGTCATGGAGAACTTATATACGACTAGGGTGGGAGACATGGGGTCATTTAGTACTTATATAGGACTAGGGGGGGTCACATGGGGTCATTGAGTACTTATATAGGACTAGGGGGGGTCACACATGGGGTCATTGAGTACTTATATAGGACTAGGGTGGCTGACCTGGGGTCATTGAGTACATATATAGGCCTAGGGGGGGTCACATGGGGTCATTGAGTACTTATATAGAACTAGGGGTGTCACATGGGGTCATTGAGTACTTATATAGGACATGGGGGGTCGCATGGGGTCATTGAGTACTTATATAGGACTAGGGTGGGTCACATGGGGTCATTGAGTAATTATATAGGTCTAGGGGGGGATACATGGGGTCATTGAGTACTTATATAGGACTAGGAGGGGTCACATGTGGTCATTGGGTACTTATATGGGAATAGGGTGGCTGACCTCGGGTCATTGAGTACTTATATAAGACTAGGGGGGGTCACATGGGGTCATTTAGTACTTATATAGGACTTGGGGGGTCACATGGGGTCATTGAGTACTTATATAGGACTAGGATGGCTGACCTGGGGTCATTGAGTACTTATATAGGACTAGGGGGGGTCACATGGGGTCATTGAGTACTTATATAGGACTAGGGGTGTCACATGGGGTCATTGAGTACTTATATAGGACATGGGGGGTCGCATGGGGTCATTGAGTACTTATATAGGACTAGGGTGGGTCACATGGGGTCATTGAGTACTTATATAGCACTAATGTAAGTCACATGGGGTCATTGAATACTTATATACGACTAGGGTGGCTGACCTGGGGTCATTGGGTACATATATAAGACTAGGGGGGGTTACATGGGGTCATTGAGTACTTATATAGGACTAGGGTGGGTCACATTGGGTCATTGAGTACTTATATAGGATTAGGGTGGCTGTCCTGGGGTCATCGGGTACTTATATAAGACTAGGGTGGGTCACATGGGGTCATTGAGTACGTATATAGGACAAGGGTGGGTCACATGGGGTCATTGAGTAATTATATAGCACTAGGGTAGGTCACATGGGGTCATTGAGTACTTATATAGGACTAGGGCGGGTCACATGGGGTCATTGAGTACTTATATAAGACTAGGGTGGGTCACATTGGGTCATTGAGAACTTATATAGGACATGAGGGGGTCGCATGGGGTCATTGCGTACTTATATAGGACTAGCGTGGGTCGCATGGGGTCATTGAGAACTTATATAGGCCTAGGGGGGGTCACATGGGGTCATTGAGTACTTATATAGAACTAGGGGTGTCACATGGGGTCATTGAGTACTTATATAGGACATGGGGGGTCGCATGGGGTCATTGAGTACTTATATAGGACTAGGGTGGGTCACATGGGGTCATTGAGTATTTATATAGGTCTAGGGGGGGTGACATGGGGTCATTGAGTACTTATATAGGACTAGGAGGGGTCACATGGGGTCATTGAGTACTTATATAGGACTAGGGTGGGTCACATGGGGTCATTGAGTACTTATATAGGTCTAGGGGGGGTCACATGGGGTCATTGAGTACTTATATAGGACTAGGGTGGGTTACATGGGGTCATTGAGTACTTATATAGGACTAGGGTGGGTCACATGGGGTCATTATGAACTTATACAGGAATAGGGTGGGTCACATGGGGTCATTGAGTACTTATATAGGACTAGGGGTGGTCACATGGGGTCATTGAGTACTTATATAGGACTAGGGTGGCTGACCTGGGGTCATTGATTACTTATATAGGACTAGGGGGGGGGGTCACATGGGGTCGTTGAGTACTTATATAGGACTAGGGTGGGTCACATGGCGTCATGGAGAACTTATATACGACTAGGGTGGGAGACATGGGGTCATTTAGTACTTATATAAGACTAGGGGGGGTCACATGGGGTCATTGAGTACTTATATAGGACTAGGGGGGGTCACACATGGGGTCATTGAGTACTTATATAGGACTAGGGTGGCTGACCTGGGGTCATTGAGTACATATATAGGCCTAGGGGGGGTCACATGGGGTCATTGAGTACTTATATAGAACTAGGGGTGTCACATGGGGTCATTGAGTACTTATATAGGACATGGGGGGTCGCATGGGGTCATTGGGTACTTATATAGGACTAGGGTGGGTCACATGGGGTCATTGAGTATTTATATAGGTCTAGGGGGGGTGACATGGGGTCATTGAGTACTTATATAGGACTAGGAGGGGTCACATGTGGTCATTGGGTACTTATATGGGAATAGGGTGGCTGACCTCGGGTCATTGAGTACTTATATAAGACTAGGGGGGGTCACATGGGGTCATTGAGTACTTATATAGGACTAGGGTGGGTCACATTGGGTCATTGAGTACTTATATAGGACTAGGGTGGGTCACATGGGGTCATTGAGTACTTATATAGGTCTATGGGGGGTCACATGGGGTCATTGAGTACTTATATAGGACTAGGGTGGCTGACCTGGGGCCATTGAGTACTTATATAGGACTAGGGGGGTCACATGGGGTCATTGAGTACTTATATAGGACTAGGGTGGCTCACTAGGCGTCATGGAGAACTTATATACGACTAGGTTGGGAGACATGGGGTCATTTAGTACTTATATAGGACTAGGGTGGGTCACATGGGGTCATTGAGTACTTATATAGGACTAGGGTGGGTCACATGGGGTCATTGAGTACTTATATAGGTCTAGGGGGGGTCACATGGGGTCATTGAGTACTTATATAGGACTAGGGTGGCTGACCTGGGGCCATTGAGTACTTATATAGGACTAGGGTCGGAGACATGGGGTCATTTAGTACTTATATAGGACTTGGGGGGTCACATGGGGTCATTGAGTACTTATATAGGACTAGGATGGCTGACCTGGGGTCATTGAGTACTTATATAGGACTAGGGGGGGTCACATGGGGTCATTGAGTACTTATATAGGACTAGGGGTGTCACATGGGGTCATTGAGTACTTATATAGGACATGGGGGGTCGCATGGGGTCATTGAGTACTTATATAGGACTAGGGTGGGTCACATGGGGTCATTGAGTACTTATATAGCACTAATGTAAGTCACATGGGGTCATTGAATACTTATATAGGACTAGGGTGGGTCACATGGGGTCATTGAGTACTTATATAAGACTAGGTTGGGTCACATTGGGTCATTGAGTACTTATATAGGACATGGGGGGGGGGGGTCGCATGGGGTCAATGAGTACTTATATAAGACTAGGGTGGGTCACATTGGGTCAATGAGTACTTATATAGGACTAGGGGGGGTCACATGGGGTTATTGAGTACTTATATAGGACTAGGGTGGCTGACCTGGCGTCATTGAGTATTTATATAGGACTAGGGGGGGGTCACATGGGGTCGTTGAGTACTTATATAGGACTAGGGTGGGTCACATGGCGTCATGGAGAACTTAAATACGACTAGGGTGGGAGACATGGGGTCATTTAGTACTTATATAGTACTAGGGGGGTTCACATGGGGTCATTGAGTACTTATATAGGACTAGGGGTGGTCACATGGGGTCATTGAGTACTTTTATAGGACTAGGGTGGCTGACCTGGGGTCATTGAGTACTTATATAGGACTAGGGGGGGTCACATGGGGTCGTTGAGTACTTATATAGGACTAGGGTGGGTCACATGGCGTCATGGAGAACTTATATACGACTAGGGTGGCTGACCTGGGGTCATTGGGTACATATATAAGACTAGGGGGGGTCACATGGGGTCATTGAGTACTTATATAGGACTAGGGTGGGTCACATTGGGTCATTGAGTACTTATATAAGACTAGGGTGGATGACCTGGGGTCATTGGGTACATATATAAGACTAAGGGGGGTTACATGGGGTCATTGAGTACTTATATAGGACTAGGGTGGGTCACATGGGGTCATTGAGTACTTATATAGGACTAGGGTGGGTCACATGGGGTCATTGAGTACTTATATAGGTCTAGGGGAGGTCACATGGGGTCATTGAGTACTTATATAGGACTAGGGTGGCTGACCTGGGGCCATTGAGTACTTATATAGGACTAGGGGGGTCACATGGGGTCATTGAGTACTTATATAGGACTAGGGTGGCTCACTAGGCGTCATGGAGAACTTATATACGACTAGGTTGGGAGACATGGGGTCATTTAGTACTTATATGGGACATGGGGTGTCACATGGGGTCATTGAGTACTTATATAGGACTAGGGTGGGTCACATTGGGTCATTGAGTACTTATATAAGACTAGGGTGGATGACCTGGGGTCATTGGGTACATATATAAGACTAAGGGGGGTTACATGGGGTCATTGAGTACTTATATAGGACTAGGGTGGGTCACATGGGGTCATTGAGTACTTATATAGGACTAGGGTGGGTCACATGGGGTCATTGAGTACTTATATAGGTCTAGGGGAGGTCACATGGCGTCATTGAGTACTTATATAGGACTAGGGTGGCTGACCTGGGGCCATTGAGTACTTATATAGGACTAGGGGGGTCACATGGGGTCATTGAGTACTTATATAGGACTGGGTGGCTCACTAGGCGTCATGGAGAACTTATATACGACTAGGTTGGGAGACATGGGGTCATTTAGTACTTATATGGGACATGGGGTGTCACATGGGGTCATTGAGTACTTATATAGGACTAGGGTGGGTTACATGGGGTCATTGAGTACTTATATAGGACTAGGGTGGGCCACATGGGGTCATTATGAACTTATACAGGAATAGGGTGGGTCACATGGGGTCATTGAGTACTTATATAGGACTAGGGTGGCTGACCTGGGGTCATTGAGTACTTATATAGGACTAGGGGGGGGGGGGTCACATGGGGTCGTTGAGTACTTATATAGGACTAGGGTGGGTCACATGGCGTCATGGAGAACTTATATACGACTAGGGTGGGAGACATGGGGTCATTTAGTACTTATATAGGACTAGGGGGGGTCACATGGGGTCATTGAGTACTTATATAGGACTAGGGGGGGTCACACATGGGGTCATTGAGTACTTATATAGGACTAGGGTGGCTGACCTGGGGTCATTGAGTACATATATAGGCCTAGGGGGGGTCACATGGGGTCATTGAGTACTTATATAGAACTAGGGGTGTCACATGGGGTCATTGAGTACTTATATAGGACATGGGGGGTCGCATGGGGTCATTGAGTACTTATATAGGACTAGGGTGGGTCACATGGGGTCATTGAGTAATTATATAGGTCTAGGGGGGGATACATGGGGTCATTGAGTACTTATATAGGACTAGGAGGGGTCACATGTGGTCATTGGGTACTTATATGGGAATAGGGTGGCTGACCTCGGGTCATTGAGTACTTATATAAGACTAGGGGGGGTCACATGGGGTCATTTAGTACTTATATAGGACTTGGGGGGTCACATGGGGTCATTGAGTACTTATATAGGACTAGGATGGCTGACCTGGGGTCATTGAGTACTTATATAGGACTAGGGGGGGTCACATGGGGTCATTGAGTACTTATATAGGACTAGGGGTGTCACATGGGGTCATTGAGTACTTATATAGGACATGGGGGGTCGCATGGGGTCATTGAGTACTTATATAGGACTAGGGTGGGTCACATGGGGTCATTGAGTACTTATATAGCACTAATGTAAGTCACATGGGGTCATTGAATACTTATATACGACTAGGGTGGCTGACCTGGGGTCATTGGGTACATATATAAGACTAGGGGGGGTTACATGGGGTCATTGAGTACTTATATAGGACTAGGGTGGGTCACATTGGGTCATTGAGTACTTATATAGGATTAGGGTGGCTGTCCTGGGGTCATCGGGTACTTATATAAGACTAGGGTGGGTCACATGGGGTCATTGAGTACGTATATAGGACAAGGGTGGGTCACATGGGGTCATTGAGTAATTATATAGCACTAGGGTAGGTCACATGGGGTCATTGAGTACTTATATAGGACTAGGGCGGGTCACATGGGGTCATTGAGTACTTATATAAGACTAGGGTGGGTCACATTGGGTCATTGAGAACTTATATAGGACATGAGGGGGTCGCATGGGGTCATTGCGTACTTATATAGGACTAGCGTGGGTCGCATGGGGTCATTGAGAACTTATATAGGACTAGGGGGAGTCACATGGGGTCATTGAGTATTTATATAGGACTAGGGTGGGTCACATGGGGTCATTAAGTAATTATATAGGACTAGGGTGGGTCACATGGGTTCATTGAGTACTTATATAGGACTAGGGTGGGCCACATGGGATCATTGAGTACTTATATAGGACTAGGGGGGGTGACATGGGGTCATTGAGTACTTATATAGGACTAGGAGGGGTCACATGTGGTCATTGGGTACTTATATGGGACTAGGGTGGCTGACCTCGGGTCATTGAGTACTTATATAAAACTAGGGGGGGTCACATGGGGTCATTGAGTACTTATATAGGACTAGGGTGGGTCACATTGGGTCATTGAGTACTTATAAAAGACTAGGGTGGCTGACCTGGGGTCATTGGGTACATATATAAGACTAAGGGGGGTCACATGGGGTCATTGAGTACTTATATAGGACTAGGGTGGGTCACATGGGGTCATTGAGTACTTATATAGGACTAGGGGGGGTCACATGGGGTTATTGAGTACTTATATAGGACTAGGGTGGCTGACCTGGCGTCATTGAGTACTTATATAGGACTAGGGGGGGGGCACATGGGGTCATTGAGTACTTATATAGGACTAGGGTGGGTCACATTGGGTCATTGAGTACTTATATAAGACTAGGGTGGCTGACCTGGGGTCATTGGGTACATATATAAGACTAAGGGGGGTCACATGGGGTCGTTGAGTACTTATATAGGACTAGGGTGGGTCACATGGCGTCATGGAGAACTTATATACGACTAGGGTGGGAGACATGGGGTCATTTAGTACTTATATAGGACTAGGGGGTTCACATGGGGTCATTGAGTACTTATATAGGACTAGGGGGGGTCACATGGGGTCATTGAGTACTTATATGGGACTAGGGTGGCTGACCTCGGGTCATTGAGTACTTATATAAGACTAGGGGGGGTCACATGGGGTCATTGAGTACTTATATAAGACTAGGGTGGATGACCTGGGGTCATTGGGTACATATATAAGACGAAGGGGGGTCACATGGGGTCATTGAGTACTTATATAGGACTAGGGTGGGTCACATGGGGTCATTGAGTACTTATATAGGACTAGGGTGGGTCACATGGGGTCATTGAGTACTTATATAGGTCTAGGGGGGGTCACATGTGGTCATTGAGTACTTATATAGGACTAGGGTGGCTGACCTGGGGCCATTGAGTACTTATATAGGACTAGGGGGGTCACATGGGGTCATTGAGTACTTATATAGGACTAGGGTGGCTCACTAGGCGTCATGGAGAACTTATATACGACTAGGTTGGGAGACATGGGGTCATTTAGTACTTATATGGGACATGGGGTGTCACATGGGGTCATTGAGTACTTATATAGGACTAGGGTGGGTTACATGGGGTCATTGAGTACTTATATAGGACTAGGGTGGGTCACATGGGGTCATTATGAACTTATACAGGAATAGGGTGGGTCACATGGGGTCATTGAGTACTTATATAGGACTAGGGGTGGTCACATGGGGTCATTGAGTACTTATATAGGACTAGGGTGGCTGACCTGGGATCATTGAGTACTTATATAGGACTAGGGGGGGGGGGGTCACATGGGGTCGTTGAGTACTTATATAGGACTAGGGTGGGTCACATGGCGTCATGGAGAACTTATATCCGACTAGGGTGGGAGACATGGGGTCATTTAGTACTTATATAGGACTAGGGGGGGTCACATGGGGTCATTGAGTACTTTTATAGGACTAGGGGGGGTCACACATGGGGTCATTGAGTACTTATATAGGACTAGGGTGGCTGACCTGGGGTCATTGAGTACATATATAGGCCTAGGGGGGGTCACATGGGGTCATTGAGTACTTATATAGAACTAGGGGTGTCACATGGGGTCATTGAGTACTTATATAGGACAAGGGGGGTCGCATGGGGTCATTGAGTACTTATATAGGACTAGGGTGGGTCACATGGGGTCATTGAGTACTTATATAGGTCTAGGGGGGGTGACATGGGGTCATTGAGTACTTATATAGGACTAGGGTGGGTCACATTGGGTCATTGAGTACTTATATAAGACTAGGGTGGCTGACCTGGGGTCATTGGGTACATATATAAGACTAAGGGGGGTCACATGGGGTCATTGAGTACTTATATAGGACTAGGGTGGGTCACATGGGGTCATTGAGTACTTATTTGGACTAGGGTGGGTCACATGGGGTCATTGAGTACTTATATAGGTCTAGGGGGGGTCACATGGGGTCATTGAGTACTTATATAGGACTAGGGTGGCTCACTAGGCGTCATGGAGAACTTATATACGACTAGGTTGGGAGACATGGGGTCATTTAGTACTTATATGGGACATGGGGGGTCACATGGGGTCATTGAGTACTTATATAGGACTAGGGTGGGTTACATGGGGTCATTGAGTACTTATATAGGACTAGGGTGGGTAACATGGGGTCATTATGAACTTATACAGGAATAGGGTGTGTCACATGGGGTCATTGAGTACTTATATAGGACTAGGGGTGGTCACATGGGGTCATTGAGTACTTATATAGGACTAGGGGGGGTCACATGGGGTCATTGAGTACTTATATAGGACTAGGGTGGCTGACCTGGGGTCATTGAGTACTTATATAGGACTAGGGTGGTTCACATTCGGTCATTGAGTACTTATATAGGACATGGGGGGGGGGGTCGCATGGGGTCAATGAGTACTTATATAGGACTAGGGTGGGTCACATGGGGTCATTGAGTACTTATGTAGCACTAGGGTAAGTCACATGGGGTCATTGAATACTTATATAGGACTATGGTGGGTTACATGGGGTCATTCAGTACTTATATAAGACTAGGGTGGGTCATATTGGGTCATTGAGTACTTATATAGGACATGGGGGGGGGGTCGCATGGGGTCAATGAGTACTTATATAGGACTAGGGTGGGTCACATGGGGTCATTGAGTACTTATATAGGACTAGGGGGGGTCACATGGGGTCATTGAGTACTTATATAGGACTAGGGTGGCTGACCTGGGGTCATTGAGTACTTATATAGGACTAGGGGGGGGTCACATGGGGTCGTTGAGTACTTATATAGGACTAGGGTGGGTCACATGGCGTCATGGAGAACTTAAATACGACAAGGGTGGGAGACATGGGGTCATTGAGTACTTATATAGGACTAGGGTGGGTCACATGGGGTCATTGAGTACTTATATAGGACTAGGGTGGGTCACATGGCGTCATGGAGAACTTATATACGACTAGGGTGGGAGACATGGGGTCATTTAGTACTTATATAGGACTTGGGGGGTCACATGGGGTCATTGAGTACTTATATAGGACTAGGATGGCTGACCTGGGGTCATTGAGTACTTATATAGGACTAGGGGGGGTCACATGGGTTCATTGAGTACTTATATAGGACTAGGGGTGTCACATGGGGTCATTGAGTACTTATATAGGACATGGGGGGTCGCATGGGGTCATTGAGTACTTATATAGGACTAGGGTGGGTCACATGGGGTCATTGAGTACTTATATAGCACTAATGTAAGTCACATGGCGTCATTGAATACTTATATAGGACTAGGGTGGGTCACATGGGGTCATTGAGTACTTATATAAGACTAGGGTGGGTCACATTGGGTCATTGAGTACTTATATAGGACATGGGGGGGGGGGTCGCATGGGGTCAATGAGTACTTATATAAGACTAGGGTGGGTCACATGGGGTCATTGAGTACTTATATAGGACTAGGGGGGGTCACATGGGGTTATTGAGTACTTATATAGGACTAGGGTGGCTGATCTGGCGTCATTGAGTACTTATATAGGACTAGGGGGGGGTTCACATGGGGTCGTTGAGTACTTATATAGGACTAGGGTGGGTCACATGGCGTCATGGAGAACTTAAATACGACTAGGGTGGGAGACATGGGGTCATTTAGTACTTATATAGGACTAGGGGGGTTCACATGGGGTCATTGAGTACTTATATAGGACTAGGGGTGGTCACATGGGGTCATTGAGTACTTTTATAGGACTAGGGTGGCTGACCTGGGGTCATTGAGTACTTATATAGGACTAGGGGGGGTCACATGGGGTCGTTGAGTACTTATATAGGACTAGGGTGGGTCACATGGCGTCATGGAGAACTTATATACGACTAGGGTGGCTGACCTGGGGTCATTGGGTACATATATAAGACTAGGGGGGGTCACATGGGGTCATTGAGTACTTATATAGGACTAGGGTGGGTCACATTGGGTCATTGAGTACTTATATAGGATTAGGGTGGCTGTCCTGGTGTCATTGGGTACTTATGTAAGACTAGGGTGGGTCACATGGGGTCATTGAGTACGTATATAGGACAAGGGTGGGTCACATGGGGTCATTGAGTAATTATATAGCACTAGGATAGGTCACATGGGGTCATTGAGTACTTATATAAGACTAGGGCGGGTCACATGGGGTCATTGAGTACTTATATAGGACTAGGGTGGGTCACATGGCGTCATGGAGAACTTATATACGACTAGGGTGGGAGACGTGGGGTCATTTAGTACTTATATAGGACTTGGGGGGTCACATGGGGTCATTGAGTACTTATATAGGACTAGGATGGCTGACCTGGGGTCATTGAGTACTTATATAGGACTAGGGGGGGTCACATGGGGTCATTGAGTACTTATATAGGACTAGGGGTGTCACATGGGGTCATTGAGTACTTATATAGGACATGGGGGGTCGCATGGGGTCATTGAGTACTTATATAGGACTAGGGTGGGTCACATGGGGTCATTGAGTACTTATATAGCACTAATGTAAGTCACATGGGGTCATTGAATACTTATATAGGACTAGGGTGGGTCACATGGGGTCATTGCGTACTTATATAAGACTAGGTTGGGTCACATTGGGTCATTGAGTACTTATATAGGACATGGGGGGGGGGGTCACATGGGGTCAATGAGTACTTATATAAGACTAGGGTGGGTCACATGGGGTCATTGAGTACTTATATAGGACTAGGGGGGGTCACATGGGGTTATTGAGTACTTATTTAGGACTAGGGTGGCTGATCTGGCGTCATTGAGTACTTATATAGGACTAGGGTGGGTCACATGGCGTCATGGAGAACTTAAATACGACTAGGGTGGGAGACATGGGGTCATTTAGTACTTATATAGGACTAGGGGGGTTCACATGGGGTCATTGAGTACTTATATAGGACTAGGGGTGGTCACATGGGGTCATTGAGTACTTTTATAGGACTAGGGTGGCTGACCTGGGGTCATTGAGTACTTATATAGGACTAGGGGGGGTCACATGGGGTCGTTGAGTACTTATATAGGACTAGGGTGGGTCACATGGCGTCATGGAGAACTTATCTTACGACTAGGGTGGCTGACCTGGGGTCATTGGGTATATATATAAGACTAGGGGGGGTCACATGGGGTCATTGAGTACTTATATAGGACTAGGGTGGGTCACATTGGGTCATTGAGTACTTATATAGGATTAGGGTGGCTGTCCTGGGGTCATTGGGAACTTATATAAGACTAGGGTGGGTCACATGGGGTCATTGAGTACGTATATAGGACAAGGGTGGGTCACATGGGGTCATTGAGTTATTATATAGCACTAGGATAGGTCACATGGGGTCATTGAGTACTTATATAGGACTAGGGCGGGTCACATGGGGTCATTGAGTACTTATATAAGACTAGGGTGGGTCACATTGGGTCATCGAGAACTTATATAGGACATGAGGGGGTCGCATGGGGTCATTGAGTACTTATATAGGACTAGCGTGGGTCACATGGGGTCATTGAGAACTTATATAGGACTAGGGGGATTCACATGGGGTCATTGAGTATTTATATAGGACTAGGGTGGGTCACATGGGGTCATTAAGTAATTATATAGGACTAGGGTGGGTCACATGGGTTCATTGAGTACTTATATAGGACTAGGGTGGGTCACATGGGATCATTGAGTACTTATATAGGACTAGGGGGGTGACATGGGGTCATTGAGTACTTATATAGGACTAGGAGGGGTCACATGTGGTCATTGGGTACTTATATGGGACTAGGGTGGCTGACCTCGGGTCATTGAGTACTTATATAAGACTAGGGGGGGTCACATGGGGTCATTGAGTACTTATATAGGACTAGGGTGGGTCACATTGGGTCATTGAGTACTTATATAAGACTAGGGTGGCTGACCTGGGGTCATTGGGTACATATATAAGACTAAGGGGGGTCACATGGGGTCATTGAGTACTTATATAGGACTAGGGTGGGTCACATGGGGTCATTGAGTACTTATATAGGTCTAGGGGGGTCACATGGGGTCATTGAGTACTTATATAAGACTAGGGTGGGTCACATTGGGTCATTGAGAACTTATATAGGACATGAGGTGGTCGCATGGGGTCATTGAGTACTAATATAGGACTAGCGTGGGTCACATGGGGTCATGGAGAACTTATATACGACTAGGGTGGCTGACCTGGGGTCATTGGGTACATATATAAGACTAGGGGGGGTCACATGGGGTCATTGAGTACTTATATAAGACTAGGGTGGGTCACATTGGGTCATTGAGTACTTATATAGGATTAGGGTGGCTGTCCTGGGGTCATTGGGAACTTATATAAGACTAGGGTGGGTCACATGGGGTCATTGAGTACGTATATAGGACAAGGGTGGGTCACATGGGGTCATTGAGTAATTATATAGCACTAGGATAGGTCACATGGTGTCATTGAGTACTTATATAGGAATAGGGCGGGTCACATGGGGTCATTGAGTACTTATATAAGACTAGGGTGGGTCACATTGGGTCATTGAGAACTTATATAGGACATGAGGGGGGTCGCATGGGATCATTGAGTACTTATATAGGACTAGGGGGGGTGACATGGGGTCATTGAGTACTTATATAGGACTAGGAGGGGTCACATGTGGTCATTGGGTACTTATGTGGGACTAGGGTGGCTGACCTCGGGTCATTGAGTACTTATATAAGACTAGGGGGGGTCACATGGGGTCATTGAGTACTTATATAGGACTAGGGTGGGTCACATTGGGTCATTGAGTACTTATATAAGACTAGGGTGGCTGACCTGGGGTCATTGGGTACATATATAAGACTAAGGGGGGTCACATGCGGTCATTGAGTACTTATATAGGACTAGGGTGGGTCACATGGGGTCATTGAGTACTTATATAGGTCTAGGGGGGGTCACATGGGGTCATTGAGTACTTATATAGGACTAGGGTGGCTGACCTGGGGCCATTGAGTACTTATATAGGACTAGGGGGGTCACATGGGGTCATTGAGTACTTATATAGGACTAGGGTGGCTCACAAGGCGTTATGGAGAACTTATATACGACTAGGTTGGGAGACATGGGGTCATTTAGTACTTATATGGGACATGGGGGGGTCACATGGGGTCATTGAGTACTTATATAGGACTAGGGTGGGTTACATGGGGTCATTGAGTACTTATATAAGACTAGGGGGGGTCACATGGGGTCATTGAGTACTTATATAGGACTAGGGTGGGTCACATTGGGTCATTGAGTACTTATATAAGACTAGGGTGGCTGACCTGGGGTCATTGGGTACATATATAAGACTAAGGGGGGTCACATGGGGTCATTGAGTACTTATATAGGACTAGGGTGGGTCACATGGGGTCATTGAGTACTTATGTAGCACTAGGGTAAGTCACATGGGGTCATTGAGTACTTATATAGGACTAGGGGGGGGGTCACATGGGGTCGTTGAGTACTTATATAGGACTAGGGTGGGTCACATGGCGTCATGGAGAACTTAAATACGACTAGGGTGGGAGACATGGGGTCATTGAGTACTTATATAGGACTAGGGTGGGTCACATGGGGTCATTGAGTACTTATATAGGACTAGGGTGGGTCACATGGCGTCATGGAGAACTTATATACGACTAGGGTGGGAGACATGGGGTCATTTAGTACTTATATAGGACTTGGGGGGTCACATGGGGTCATTGAGTACTTATATAGGACTAGGATGGCTGACCTGGGGTCATTGAGTACTTATATAGGACTAGGGGGGGTCACATGGGGTCATTGAGTACTTATATAGGACTAGGGGTGTCACATGGGGTCATTGAGTACTTATATAGGACATGGGGGGTCGCATGGGGTCATTGAGTACTTATATAGGACTAGGGTGGGTCACATGGGGTCATTGAGTACTTATATAGCACTAATGTAAGTCACATGGGGTCATTGAATACTTATATAGGACTAGGGTGGGTCACATGGGGTCATTGAGTACTTATATAAGACTAGGGTGGGTCACATTGGGTCATTGAGTACTTATATAGGACATGGGGGGGGGGGGTCGCATGGGGTCAATGAGTACTTATATAGGACTAGGGGGGGGTCACATGGGGTCGTTGAGTACTTATATAGGACTAGGGTGGGTCACATGGCGTCATGGAGAACTTAAATACGACTAGGGTGGGAGACATGGGGTCATTTAGTACTTATATAGGACTAGGGGGGTTCACATAGGGTCATTGAGTACTTATATAGGACTAGGGGTGGTCAAATGGGGTCATTGAGTACTTTTATAGGACTAGGGTGGCTGACCTGGGGTCATTGAGTACTTATATAGGACTAGGGGGGGTCACATGTGGTCGTTGAGTACTTATATAGGACTAGGGTGGGTCACATGGCGTCATGGAGAACTTATATACGACTAGTGTGGCTGACCTGGGGTCATTGGGTACATATATAAGACTAGGGGGGGTCACATGGGGTCATTGAGTACTTATATAGGACTAGGGTGGGTCACATTGGGTCATTGAGTACTTATATAGGATTAGGGTGGCTGTCCTGGGGTCATTGGGTACTTATATAAGACTAGGGTGGGTCACATGGGGTCATTGAGTACGTATATAGGACAAGGGTGGGTCACATGGGGTCATTGAGTAATTATATAGCACTAGGGTAGGTCACATGCGGTCATTGAGTACTTATATAGGACTAGGGCGGGTCACATGGGGTCATTGAGTACTTATATAAGACTAGGGTGGGTCACATTGGGTCATTGAGAACTTATATAGGACATGAAGGGGTCGCATGGGGTCATTGAGTACTTATATAGGACTAGCGTGGGTCACATGGGGTCATTGAGAACTTATATAGGACTAGGGGGAGTCACATGGGGTCATTGAGTATTTATATAGGACTAGGGTGGGTCACATGGGGTCATTAAGTAATTATATAGGACTAGGGTGGGTCACATGGGTTCATTGAGTACTTATATAGGACTAGGGTGGGTCACATGGGATCATTGAGTACTTATATAGGACTAGGGGGGGTGACATGGGGTCATTGAGTACTTATATAGGACTAGGAGGGGTCACATGTGGTCATTGGGTACTTATATGGGACTAGGGTGGCTGACCTCGGGTCATTGAGTACTTATATAGGACTAGGGTGGGTCACATAGTGTCATTGAGTACTTATATAGGTCTAGGGGGGGTCACATGGGGTCATTGAGTACTTATATAGGACTAGGGTGGCTCACCTGGGGCCATTGAGTACTTATATAGGACTAGGGGGGTCACATGGGGTCATTGAGTACTTATATAGGACTTGGGTGGCTCACAAGGCGTCATGGAGAACTTATATACGACTAGGTTGGGAGACATGGGGTCATTTAGTACTTATATGGGACATGGGGGGGTCACATGGGGTCATTGAGTACTTATATAGGACTAGGGTGGGTTACATGGGGTCATTGAGTACTTATATAGGACTAGGGTGGGTCACATGGGGTCATTATGAACTTATACAGAAAAAGGGTGGGTCACATGGGGTCATTGAGTACTTATATAGGACTAGGGGGGGTCACATGGGGTCATTGAGTACTTATATAGGACTAGGGGGGGTCACATGGGGTCATTGAGTACTTATATAGGACTAGGGTGGCTGACCTAGGGTCATTGAGTACTTATATAGGACTAGGGTGGGTCACATGGGGTCATTGAGTACTTATATAGGACTAGGGTGGATCACATTCGGTCATTGAGTACTTATATAGGACATGGGGGGGGGGGTCGCATGGGGTCAATGAGTACTTATATAGGACTAGGGTGGGTCACATGGGGTCATTGATTACTTATGTAGCACTAGGGTAAGTCACATGGGGTCATTGAATACTTATATAGGACTAGGGTGGGTCACATGAGGTCATTGAGTACTTATATAAGACTAGGGTGGGTCACATTGGGTCATTGAGTACTTATATAGGACATTGGGGGGGGGTCGCATAGGGTCAATGAGTACTTATATAGGACTAGGGTGGGTCACATGGGGTCATTGAGTACTTATATAGGACTAGGGGGGGTCACATGGGGTCATTGAGTACTTATATAGGACTAGGGGGGGGGGTCACATGGGTCGTTGAGTACTTATATAGGACTATGGTGGCTCACATGGCGTCATGGAGAACTTATATACGACTAGGTTGGGAGACATGGGGTCATTTAGTACTTATATGGGACATGGGGGGTCACATGGGGTCATTGAGTACTTATATAGGACTAGGGTGGCTCACATGGCGTCATGGAGAACTTATATACGACTAGGTTGGGAGACATGGGGTCATTTAGTACTTATATGGGACATGGGGGGTCACATGGGCTCATTTAGTACTTATATAGGTCTAGGGTGGGTCACATGGGGTCATTGAGTACTTATGTAGCACTAGGGTAAGTCACATGGGTTCATTGAATACTTGTATAGGACTAGGGTGGGTCACATGGGGTCATTGAGTACTTATATAAGACTAGGGTGGGTCACATTGGGTCATTGAGTCCTTATATAGGATATGGGGGGGGTCGCATGGGGTCAATGAGTACTTATATAGGACTAGGGTGGGTCACATGGGGTCATTGAGTACTTATATAGGACTAGGGGGGGTCACATGGGGTCATTGAGTACTTATATAGCACTAGGGTAAGTCACATGGGGTCATTGAATACTTATATAAGACTAGGGTGGGTCACATTGGGTCATTGAGTACTTATATAGGACTAGGGTGGGTCACATGGCGTCATGGAGAACTTATATACGACTAGGGTGGCTGACCTGGGGTCATTGGGTACATATATAAGACTAGGGGGGGTCACATGGGGTCATTGAGTACTTATATAGGACTAGGGTGGGTCACATTGGGTCATTGAGTACTTATATAGGATTAGGGTGGCTGTCCTGGGGTCATTGGGTACTTATATAAGACTAGGGTGGGTCACATGGGGTCATTGAGTACGTATATAGGACAAGGGTGGGTCACATGGGGTCATTGAGTAATTATATAGCACTAGGGTAGGTCACATGGGGTCATTGAGTACTTATATAGGACTAGGGCGGGTCACATGGGGTCATTGAGTACTTATATAAGACTAGGGTGGTTCACATTGGGTCATTGAGAACTTATATAGGACATGAGGGGGTCGCATGGGGTCATTGAGTACTTATATAGGACTAGCGTGGGTCACATGGGGTCATTGAGAACTTATATAGGACTAGGGGGAGTCACATGGGGTCATTGAGTATTTATATAGGACTAGGGTGGGTCACATGGGGTCATTAAGTAATTATATAGGACTAGGGTGGGTCACATGGGTTCATTGAGTACTTATATAGGACTAGGGTGGGTCACATGGGATCATTGAGTACTTATATAGGACTAGGGTGGGTGACATGGGGTCATTGAGTACTTATATAGGACTAGGAGGGGTCACATGTGGTCATTGGGTACTTATATGGGACTAGGGTGGCTGACCTCGGGTCATTGAGTACTTATATAAGACTAGGGGGGGTCACATGGGGTCATTGAGTACTTATATAGGACTAGGGGGGGTCACATGGGGTCATTGAGTACTTATATAGCACTAGGGTAAGTCACATGGGGTCATTGAGTACTTATATAGGACTAGGGTGGGTCACATGGGATCATTGAGTACTTATATAGGACTAGGGGGGGGTGACATGGGGTCATTGAGTACTTATATAGGACTAGGAGGGGTCACATGTGGTCATTGGGTACTTATATGGGACTAGGGTGGCTGACCTCGGGTCATTGAGTACTTATATAGGACTAGGGTGGGTCACATGGGGTCATTGAGTACTTATATAGGACTAGGGGGGGTCACATGGGGTCATTGAGTACTTATATAGCACTAGGGTAAGTCACATGGGGTCATTGAATACTTATATAAGACTAGGGTGGGTCACATTGGGTCATTGAGTACTTATATAGGACTAGGGTGGCTGACCTGGGGTCATTGAGTACTTATATAGGACTAGGGTGGGTCACATGGCGTCATGGAGAACTTATATACGACTAGGGTGGCTGACCTGGGGTCATTGGGTACATATATAAGACTAGGGGGGGTCACATGGGGTCATTGAGTACTTATATAGGACTAGGGTGGGTCACATTGGGTCATTGAGTACTTATATAGGATTAGGGTGGCTGTCCTGGGGTCATTGGGTACTTATATAAGACTAGGGTGGGTCACATGGGGTCATTGAGTACGTATATAGGACAAGGGTGGGTCACATGGGGTCATTGAGTAATTATATAGCACTAGGGTAGGTCACATGGGGTCATTGAGTACTTATATAGGACTAGGGCGGGTCACATGGGGTCATTGAGTACTTATATAAGACTAGGGTGGTTCACATTGGGTCATTGAGAACTTATATAGGACATGAGGGGGTCGCATGGGGTCATTGAGTACTTATATAGGACTAGCGTGGGTCACATGGGGTCATTGAGAACTTATATAGGACTAGGGGGAGTCACATGGGGTCATTGAGTATTTATATAGGACTAGGGTGGGTCACATGGGGTTATTAAGTAATTATATAGGACTAGGGTGGGTCACATGGGTTCATTGAGTACTTATATAGGACTAGGGTGGGTCACATGGGATCATTGAGTACTTATATAGGACTAGGGGGGGTGACATGGGGTCATTGAGTACTTATATAGGACTAGGAGGCGTCACATGTGGTCATTGGGTACTTATATGGGACTAGGGTGGCTGACCTCGGGTCATTGAGTACTTATATAAGACTAGGGGGGGTCACATGGGGTCATTGAGTACTTATATAGGACTAGGGTGGGTCACATTGGGTCATTGAGTACTTATAAAAGACTAGGGTGGCTGACCTGGGGTCATTGGGTACATATATAAGACTAAGGGGGGTCACATGGGGTCATTGAGTACTTATATAGGACTAGGGTGGGTCACATGGGGTCATTGAGTACTTATATAGGACTAGGGGGGGTCACATGGGGTTATTGAGTACTTATATAGGACTAGGGTGGCTGACCTGGCGTCATTGAGTACTTATATAGGACTAGGGGGGGGGTCACATGGGGTCATTGAGTACTTATATAGGACTAGGGTGGGTCACATTGGGTCATTGAGTACTTATATAAGACTAGAGTGGCTGACCTGGGGTCATTGGGTACATATATAAGACTAAGGGGGGTCACATGGGGTCGTTGAGTACTTATATAGGACTAGGGTGGGTCACATGGCGTCATGGAGAACTTATATACGACTAGGGTGGGAGACATGGGGTCATTTAGTACTTATATAGGACTAGGGGGGGTCACATGGGGTCATTGAGTACTTATATAGGACTAGGGGGGGTCACATGGGGTCATTGAGTACTTATATGGGACTAGGGTGGCTGACCTGGGGTCATTGGGTACATATATAAGACTAAGGGGGGTCACATGGGGTCGTTGAGTATTTATATAGGACTAGGGTGGGTCACATGGCGTCATGGAGAACTTATATACGACTAGGGTGGGAGACATGGGGCCATTTAGTACTTATATAGGACTAGGGAGGGGTCACATGGGGTCATTGAGTACTTATATAGGACTAGGGTGGGTCACATGGGGTCATTGAGTACTTATATAGGACTAGGGTGGGTCACATGGGGTCATTGAGTACTTATATAGGACTAGGGTGGGTCACATGGGGTCATTGAGTACTTATATAGGTCTAGGGGGGGTCACATGGGGTCATTGAGTACTTATATAGGACTAGGGTGGCTGACCTGGGGCTATTGAGTACTAAATAGGACTAGGGGGGTCACATGGGGTCATTGAGTACTTATATAGGACTAGGGTGGCTCACTAGGCGTCATGGAGAACTTATATACGACTAGGTTGGGAGACATGGGGTCATTTAGTACTTATATGGGACATGGGGTGTCACATGGGGTCATTGAGTACTTTTATAGGACTAGGGTGGGTTACATGGGGTCATTGAGTACTTATATAGGACTAGGGTGGGTCACATGGGGTCATTATGAACTTATACAGAAAAAGGGTGGGTCACATGGGGTCATTGAGTACTTATATAGGACTAGGGGGGGTCACATGGGGTCATTGAGTACTTATATAGGACTAGGGGGGGTCACATGGGGTCATTGAGTACTTATATAGGACTAGGGTGGCTGACCTAGGGTCATTGAGTACTTATATAGGACTAGGGTGGGTCACATGGGGTCATTGAGTACTTATATAGGACTAGGGTGGATCACATTCGGTCATTGAGTACTTATATAGGACATGGGGGGGGGGGGGTCGCATGGGGTCAATGAGTACTTATATAGGACTAGGGTGGGTCACATGGGGTCATTGATTACTTATGTAGCACTAGGGTAAGTCACATGGGGTCATTGAATACTTATATAGGAGTAGGGTGGGTCACATGAGGTCATTGAGTACTTATATAAGACTAGGGTGGGTCACATTGGGTCATTGAGTACTTATATAGGACATGGGGGGGGTCGCATAGGGTCAATGAGTACTTATATAGGACTAGGGTGGGTCACATGGGGTCATTGAGTACTTATATAGGACTAGGGGGGGTCACATGGGGTCATTGAGTACTTATATAGGACTAGGGTGGCTGACCTGGGGTCATTGAGTACTTATATAGGACTAGGGGGGGGGTCACATGGGTCGTTGAGTACTTATATAGGACTAGGGTGGCTCACATGGCGTCATGGAGAACTTATATACGACTAGGTTGGGAGACATGGGGTCATTTAGTACTTATATGGGACATGGGGGGTCACATGGGGTCATTGAGTACTTATATAGGACTAGGGTGGCTCACATGGCGTCATGGAGAACTTATATACGACTAGGTTGGGAGACATGGGGTCATTTAGTACTTATATGGGACATGGGGGGTCACATGGGCTCATTTAGTACTTATATAGGACTAGGGTGGGTCACATGGGGTCATTGAGTACTTATGTAGCACTAGGGTAAGTCACATGGGTTCATTGAATACTTGTATAGGACTAGGGTGGGTCACATGGGGTCATTGAGTACTTATATAAGACTAGGGTGGGTCACATTGGGTCATTGAGTCCTTATATAGGATATGGGGGGGGGGGGGTCGCATGGGGTCAATGAGTACTTATATAGGACTAGGGCGGGTCACATGGGGTCATTGAGTACTTATATAAGACTAGGGTGGTTCACATTGGGTCATTGAGTACTTATATAGGACTAGGGGGGGTCACATGGGGTTATTGAGTACTTATATAGGACTAGGGTGGCTGACCTGGCGCCATTGAGTACTTATATAGGACTAGGGGAGGGTCACATGGGGTCATTGAGTACTTATATAGGACTAGGGTGGGTCACATTGGGTCATTGAGTACTTATATAGGACTAGGGGGGGTCACATGGGGTCATTGAGTACTTATATGGGACTAGGGTGGCTGACCTGGGGTCATTGGGTACATATATAAGACTAAGGGGGGTCACATGGGGTCGTTGAGTACTTATATAGGACTAGGGTGGGTCACATGGCGTCATGGAGAACTTATATACGACTAGGGTGGGAGACATGGGGCCATTTAGTACTTATATAGGACTAGGGAGGGGTCACATGGGGTCATTGAGTACTTATATAGGACTAGGGGGGGTCACATGGGGTCATTGAGTACTTATATGGGACTAGGGTGGCTGACCTGGGGTCATTGGGTACATATATAAGACTAAGGGGGGTCACATGGGGTCGTTGAGTACTTATATAGGACTAGGGTGGGTCACATGGCGTCATGGAGAACTTATATACGACTAGGGTGGGAGACATGGGGCCATTTAGTACTTATATAGGACTAGGGAGGGGTCACATGGGGTCATTGAGTACTTATATAGGACTAGGGTGGGTCACATGGGGTCATTGAGTACTTATATAGGACTAGGGTGGGTCACATGGGGTCATTGAGTACTTATATAGGACTAGGGTGGGTCACATGGGGTCATTGAGTACTTATATAGGTCTAGGGGGGGTCACATGGGGTCATTGAGTACTTATATAGGACTAGGGTGGCTGACCTGGGGCTATTGAGTACTAAATAGGACTAGGGGGGTCACATGGGGTCATTGAGTACTTATATAGGACTAGGGTGGCTCACTAGGCGTCATGGAGAACTTATATACGACTAGGTTGGGAGACATGGGGTCATTTAGTACTTATATGGGACATGGGGTGTCACATGGGGTCATTGAGTACTTATATAGGACTAGGGTGGGTTACATGGGGTCATTGAGTACTTATATAGGACTAGGGTGGGTCACATGGGGTCATTATGAACTTATACAGGAATAGGGTGGGTCACATGGGGTCATTGAGTACTTATATAGGACTAGGGGTGGTCACATGGGGTCATTGAGTACTTATATAGGACTAGGGTGGGTCACATGGGGTCATTGAGTACTTATATAGGTCTAGGGGGGGTGACATGGGGTCATTGAGTACTTATATAGGACTAGGAGGGGTCACATGTGGTCATTGGGTACTTATATGGGAATATGGTGGCTGACCTGGGGTCATTGGGTACATATATAAGACTAAGGGGGGTCACATGGGGTCATTGAGTACTTATATAGGACTAGGGTGGGTCACATGGGGTCATTGAGTACTTATATAGGACTAGGGTGGGTCACATGGGGTCATTGAGTACTTATATAGGTCTAGGGGGGGTCACATGGGGTCATTGAGTACTTATATAGGACTAGGGTGGCTGACCTGGGGCCATTGAGTACTTATATAGGACTAGGGGGGTCACATGGGGTCATTGAGTACTTATATAGGACTAGGGTGGCTCACTAGGCGTCATGGAGAACTTAAATACGACTAGGGTGGGAGACATGGGGTCATTGAGTACTTATATAGGACTAGGGTGGGTCACATGGGGTCATTGAGTACTTATATAGGACTTGGGGGGTCACATGGGGTCATTGAGTACTTATATAGGACTAGGATGGCTGACCTGGGGTCATTGAGTACTTATATAGGACTAGGGGGGGTCACATGGGGTCATTGAGTACTTATATAGGACTAGGGGTGTCACATGGGGTCATTGAGTACTTATATAGGACATGGGGGGTCGCATGGGGTCATTGAGTACTTATATAGGACTAGGGTGGGTCACATGGGGTCATTGAGTACTTATATAGCACTAATGTAAGTCACATGGGGTCATTGAATACTTATATAGGACTAGGGTGGGTCACATGGGGTCATTGAGTACTTATATAAGACTAGGGTGGGTCACATTGGGTCATTGAGTACTTATATAGGACATGGGGGGGGGGGTCACATGGGGTCAATGAGTACTTATATAAGACTAGGGTGGGTCACATGGGGTCATTGAGTACTTATATAGGACTAGGGGCGGTCACATGGGGTTATTGAGTACTTATATAGGACTAGGGTGGCTGATCTGGCGTCATTGAGTACTTATATAGGAATAGGGGGGGGTCACATGGGGTCGTTGAGTACTTATATAGGACTAGGGTGGGTCACATGGCGTCATTGAGAACTTAAATACGACTAGGGTGGGAGACATGGGGTCATTTATTACTTATATAGGACTAGGGGGGTTCACATGGGGTCATTGAGTACTTATATAGGACTAGGGGTGGTCACATGGGGTCATTGAGTACTTTTATAGGACTAGGGTGGCTGACCTGGGGTCATTGAGTACTTATATAGGACTAGGGGGGGTCACATGGGGTCGTTGAGTACTTATATAGGACTAGGGAGGGTCACATGGCGTCATGGAGAACTTATATACGACTAGGGTGGCTGACCTGGGGTCATTGGGTACATATATAAGACTAGGGGGGGTCACATAGGGTCATTGAGAACTTATATACGACTAGGGTGGCTGACCTGGGGTCATTGGGTACATATATAAGACTAGGGGGGGTCACATGGGGTCATTGAGTATTTATATAGGACTAGAGTGGGTCACATTGGGTCATTGAGTACTTATATAGGATTAGGGTGGCTGTCCTGGGGTCATTGGGTACTTATATAAGACTAGGGTGGGTCACATGGGGTCATTGAGTACGTATATAGGACAAGGGTGGGTCACATGGGGTCATTGAGTAATTATATAGCACTAGGATAGGTCACATGGGGTCATTGAGTACTTATATAGGACTAGGGCGGGTCACATGGGGTCATTGAGTACTTATATAAGACTAGGATGGGTCACATTGGGTCATTGAGAACTTATATAGGACATGAGGGGGTCGCATGGGGTCATTGAGTACTTATATAGGACTAGCGTGGGTCACATGGGGTCATTGAGAACTTATATAGGACTAGGGGGAGTCACATGGGGTCATTGAGTATTTATATAGGACTAGGGTGGGTCACATGGGGTCATTAAGTAATTATATAGGACTAGGGTGGGTCACATGGGTTCATTGAGTACTTATATAGGACTTGGGTGGGTCACATGGGATCATTGAGTACTTATATAGGACTAGGGGGGGGTGACATGGGGTCATTGAGTACTTATATAGGACTAGGAGGGGTCACATGTGGTCATTGGGTACTTATATGGGACTAGGGTGGCTGACCTCGGATCATTGAGTACTTATATAAGACTAGGGGGGGGTCACATGGGGTCATTGAGTACTTATATAGGACTAGGGTGGGTCACATGGCGTCATGGAGAACTTATATACGACTAGGGTGGGAGACATGGGGTCATTTAGTACTTATATAGGACTAGGGGGGGTCACATGGGGTCATTGAGTACTTATATAAGACTAGGATGGGTCACATTGGGTCATTGAGAACTTATATAGGACATGAGGGGGTCGCATGGGGTCATTGAGTACTTATATAGGACTAGCGTGGGTCACATGGGGTCATTGAGAACTTATATAGGACTAGGGGGAGTCACATGGGGTCATTGAGTATTTATATAGGACTAGGGTGGGTCACATGGGGTCATTGAGTACTTATATAAGACTAGGATGGGTCACATTGGGTCATTGAGAACTTATATAGGACATGAGGGGGTCGCATGGGGTCATTGAGTACTTATATAGGACTAGCGTGGGTCACATGGGGTCATTGAGAACTTATATAGGACTAGGGGGAGTCACATGGGGTCATTGAGTATTTATATAGGACTAGGGTGGGTCACATGGGGTCATTGAGTACTTATATAGGACTAGGGGGGGTCACATGGGGTTATTGAGTACTTATATAGGACTAGGGTGGCTGACCTGGCGTCATTGAGTACTTATATAGGACTAGGGGGGGGGTCACATGGGGTCATTGAGTACTTATATAGGACTAGGGTGGGTCACATTGGGTCATTGAGTACTTATATAAGACTAGAGTGGCTGACCTGGGGTCATTGGGTACATATATAAGACTAAGGGGGGTCACATGGGGTCGTTGAGTACTTATATAGGACTAGGGTGGGTCACATGGCGTCATGGAGAACTTATATACGACTAGGGTGGGAGACATGGGGTCATTTAGTACTTATATAGGACTAGGGGGGGTCACATGGGGTCATTGAGTACTTATATAGGACTAGGGGGGGTCACATGGGGTCATTGAGTACTTATATGGGACTAGGGTGGCTGACCTGGGGTCATTGGGTACATATATAAGACTAAGGGGGGTCACATGGGGTCGTTGAGTATTTATATAGGACTAGGGTGGGTCACATGGCGTCATGGAGAACTTATATACGACTAGGGTGGGAGACATGGGGCCATTTAGTACTTATATAGGACTAGGGAGGGGTCACATGGGGTCATTGAGTACTTATATAGGACTAGGGTGGGTCACATGGGGTCATTGAGTACTTATATAGGACTAGGGTGGGTCACATGGGGTCATTGAGTACTTATATAGGACTAGGGTGGGTCACATGGGGTCATTGAGTACTTATATAGGTCTAGGGGGGGTCACATGGGGTCATTGAGTACTTATATAGGACTAGGGTGGCTGACCTGGGGCTATTGAGTACTAAATAGGACTAGGGGGGTCACATGGGGTCATTGAGTACTTATATAGGACTAGGGTGGCTCACTAGGCGTCATGGAGAACTTATATACGACTAGGTTGGGAGACATGGGGTCATTTAGTACTTATATGGGACATGGGGTGTCACATGGGGTCATTGAGTACTTTTATAGGACTAGGGTGGGTTACATGGGGTCATTGAGTACTTATATAGGACTAGGGTGGGTCACATGGGGTCATTATGAACTTATACAGAAAAAGGGTGGGTCACATGGGGTCATTGAGTACTTATATAGGACTAGGGGGGGTCACATGGGGTCATTGAGTACTTATATAGGACTAGGGGGGGTCACATGGGGTCATTGAGTACTTATATAGGACTAGGGTGGCTGACCTAGGGTCATTGAGTACTTATATAGGACTAGGGTGGGTCACATGGGGTCATTGAGTACTTATATAGGACTAGGGTGGATCACATTCGGTCATTGAGTACTTATATAGGACATGGGGGGGGGGGGGTCGCATGGGGTCAATGAGTACTTATATAGGACTAGGGTGGGTCACATGGGGTCATTGATTACTTATGTAGCACTAGGGTAAGTCACATGGGGTCATTGAATACTTATATAGGAGTAGGGTGGGTCACATGAGGTCATTGAGTACTTATATAAGACTAGGGTGGGTCACATTGGGTCATTGAGTACTTATATAGGACATGGGGGGGGTCGCATAGGGTCAATGAGTACTTATATAGGACTAGGGTGGGTCACATGGGGTCATTGAGTACTTATATAGGACTAGGGGGGGTCACATGGGGTCATTGAGTACTTATATAGGACTAGGGTGGCTGACCTGGGGTCATTGAGTACTTATATAGGACTAGGGGGGGGGTCACATGGGTCGTTGAGTACTTATATAGGACTAGGGTGGCTCACATGGCGTCATGGAGAACTTATATACGACTAGGTTGGGAGACATGGGGTCATTTAGTACTTATATGGGACATGGGGGGTCACATGGGGTCATTGAGTACTTATATAGGACTAGGGTGGCTCACATGGCGTCATGGAGAACTTATATACGACTAGGTTGGGAGACATGGGGTCATTTAGTACTTATATGGGACATGGGGGGTCACATGGGCTCATTTAGTACTTATATAGGACTAGGGTGGGTCACATGGGGTCATTGAGTACTTATGTAGCACTAGGGTAAGTCACATGGGTTCATTGAATACTTGTATAGGACTAGGGTGGGTCACATGGGGTCATTGAGTACTTATATAAGACTAGGGTGGGTCACATTGGGTCATTGAGTCCTTATATAGGATATGGGGGGGGGGGGGGTCGCATGGGTCAATGAGTACTTATATAGGACTAGGGCGGGTCACATGGGGTCATTGAGTACTTATATAAGACTAGGGTGGTTCACATTGGGTCATTGAGTACTTATATAGGACTAGGGGGGGTCACATGGGGTTATTGAGTACTTATATAGGACTAGGGTGGCTGACCTGGCGCCATTGAGTACTTATATAGGACTAGGGGAGGGTCACATGGGGTCATTGAGTACTTATATAGGACTAGGGTGGGTCACATTGGGTCATTGAGTACTTATATAGGACTAGGGGGGGTCACATGGGGTCATTGAGTACTTATATGGGACTAGGGTGGCTGACCTGGGGTCATTGGGTACATATATAAGACTAAGGGGGGTCACATGGGGTCGTTGAGTACTTATATAGGACTAGGGTGGGTCACATGGCGTCATGGAGAACTTATATACGACTAGGGTGGGAGACATGGGGCCATTTAGTACTTATATAGGACTAGGGAGGGGTCACATGGGGTCATTGAGTACTTATATAGGACTAGGGGGGGTCACATGGGGTCATTGAGTACTTATATGGGACTAGGGTGGCTGACCTGGGGTCATTGGGTACATATATAAGACTAAGGGGGGTCACATGGGGTCGTTGAGTACTTATATAGGACTAGGGTGGGTCACATGGCGTCATGGAGAACTTATATACGACTAGGGTGGGAGACATGGGGCCATTTAGTACTTATATAGGACTAGGGAGGGGTCACATGGGGTCATTGAGTACTTATATAGGACTAGGGTGGGTCACATGGGGTCATTGAGTACTTATATAGGACTAGGGTGGGTCACATGGGGTCATTGAGTACTTATATAGGACTAGGGTGGGTCACATGGGGTCATTGAGTACTTATATAGGTCTAGGGGGGGTCACATGGGGTCATTGAGTACTTATATAGGACTAGGGTGGCTGACCTGGGGCTATTGAGTACTAAATAGGACTAGGGGGGTCACATGGGGTCATTGAGTACTTATATAGGACTAGGGTGGCTCACTAGGCGTCATGGAGAACTTATATACGACTAGGTTGGGAGACATGGGGTCATTTAGTACTTATATGGGACATGGGGTGTCACATGGGGTCATTGAGTACTTATATAGGACTAGGGTGGGTTACATGGGGTCATTGAGTACTTATATAGGACTAGGGTGGGTCACATGGGGTCATTATGAACTTATACAGGAATAGGGTGGGTCACATGGGGTCATTGAGTACTTATATAGGACTAGGGGTGGTCACATGGGGTCATTGAGTACTTATATAGGACTAGGGTGGCTGACCTGGGATCATTGAGTACTTATATAGGACTAGGGGGGGGGGGTCACATGGGTTCGTTGAGTACTTATATAGGACTAGGGTGGGTCACATGGCGTCATGGAGAACTTATATACGACTAGGGTGGGAGACATGGGGTCATTTAGTACTTATATAGGACTAGGGGGGGTCACATGGGGTCATTGAGTACTTATATAGGACTAGGGGGGGTCACACATGGGGTCATTGAGTACTTATATAGGACTAGGGTGGCTGACCTGGGGTCATTGAGTACGTATATAGGCCTAGGGGGGGTCACATGGGGTCATTGAGTACTTATATAGAACTAGGGGTGTCACATGGGGTCATTGAGTACTTATATAGGACATGGGGGGTCGCATGGGGTCATTGAGCACTTATATAGGACTAGGGTGGGTCACATGGGGTCATTGAGTACTTATATAGGTCTAGGGGGGGTGACATGGGGTCATTGAGTACTTATATAGGACTAGGAGGGGTCACATGTGGTCATTGGGTACTTATATGGGAATATGGTGGCTGACCTGGGGTCATTGGGTACATATATAAGACTAAGGGGGGTCACATGGGGTCATTGAGTACTTATATAGGACTAGGGTGGGTCACATGGGGTCATTGAGTACTTATATAGGACTAGGGTGGGTCACATGGGGTCATTGAGTACTTATATAGGTCTAGGGGGGGTCACATGGGGTCATTGAGTACTTATATAGGACTAGGGTGGCTGACCTGGGGCCATTGAGTACTTATATAGGACTAGGGGGGTCACATGGGGTCATTGAGTACTTATATAGGACTAGGGTGGCTCACTAGGCGTCATGGAGAACTTAAATACGACTAGGGTGGGAGACATGGGGTCATTGAGTACTTATATAGGACTAGGGTGGGTCACATGGGGTCATTGAGTACTTATATAGGACTTGGGGGGTCACATGGGGTCATTGAGTACTTATATAGGACTAGGATGGCTGACCTGGGGTCATTGAGTACTTATATAGGACTAGGGGGGGTCACATGGGGTCATTGAGTACTTATATAGGACTAGGGGTGTCACATGGGGTCATTGAGTACTTATATAGGACATGGGGGGTCGCATGGGGTCATTGAGTACTTATATAGGACTAGGGTGGGTCACATGGGGTCATTGAGTACTTATATAGCACTAATGTAAGTCACATGGGGTCATTGAATACTTATATAGGACTAGGGTGGGTCACATGGGGTCATTGAGTACTTATATAAGACTAGGGTGGGTCACATTGGGTCATTGAGTACTTATATAGGACATGGGGGGGGGGTCACATGGGGTCAATGAGTACTTATATAAGACTAGGGTGGGTCACATGGGGTCATTGAGTACTTATATAGGACTAGGGGCGGTCACATGGGGTTATTGAGTACTTATATAGGACTAGGGTGGCTGATCTGGCGTCATTGAGTACTTATATAGGAATAGGGGGGGGTCACATGGGGTCGTTGAGTACTTATATAGGACTAGGGTGGGTCACATGGCGTCATTGAGAACTTAAATACGACTAGGGTGGGAGACATGGGGTCATTTATTACTTATATAGGACTAGGGGGGTTCACATGGGGTCATTGAGTACTTATATAGGACTAGGGGTGGTCACATGGGGTCATTGAGTACTTTTATAGGACTAGGGTGGCTGACCTGGGGTCATTGAGTACTTATATAGGACTAGGGGGGGTCACATGGGGTCGTTGAGTACTTATATAGGACTAGGGAGGGTCACATGGCGTCATGGAGAACTTATATACGACTAGGGTGGCTGACCTGGGGTCATTGGGTACATATATAAGACTAGGGGGGGTCACATAGGGTCATTGAGAACTTATATACGACTAGGGTGGCTGACCTGGGGTCATTGGGTACATATATAAGACTAGGGGGGGTCACATGGGGTCATTGAGTATTTATATAGGACTAGAGTGGGTCACATTGGGTCATTGAGTACTTATATAGGATTAGGGTGGCTGTCCTGGGGTCATTGGGTACTTATATAAGACTAGGGTGGGTCACATGGGGTCATTGAGTACGTATATAGGACAAGGGTGGGTCACATGGGGTCATTGAGTAATTATATAGCACTAGGATAGGTCACATGGGGTCATTGAGTACTTATATAGGACTAGGGCGGGTCACATGGGGTCATTGAGTACTTATATAAGACTAGGATGGGTCACATTGGGTCATTGAGAACTTATATAGGACATGAGGGGGTCGCATGGGGTCATTGAGTACTTATATAGGACTAGCGTGGGTCACATGGGGTCATTGAGAACTTATATAGGACTAGGGGGAGTCACATGGGGTCATTGAGTATTTATATAGGACTAGGGTGGGTCACATGGGGTCATTAAGTAATTATATAGGACTAGGGTGGGTCACATGGGTTCATTGAGTACTTATATAGGACTTGGGTGGGTCACATGGGATCATTGAGTACTTATATAGGACTAGGGGGGGTGACATGGGGTCATTGAGTACTTATATAGGACTAGGAGGGGTCACATGTGGTCATTGGGTACTTATATGGGACTAGGGTGGCTGACCTCGGATCATTGAGTACTTATATAAGACTAGGGGGGGTCACATGGGGTCATTGAGTACTTATATAGGACTAGGGTGGGTCACATTGGGTCATTGAGTACTTATATAAGACTAGGGTGGCTGACCTGGGGTCATTGGGTACATATATAAGACTAAGGGGGGTCACATGGGGTCATTGAGTACTTATATAGGACTAGGGTGGGTCACATGGGGTCATTGAGTACTTATATAGGTCTAGGGGGGGTCACATGGGGTCATTGAGTACTTATATAGGACTAGGGTGGCTGACCTGGGGCCATTGAGTACTTATATAGGACTAGGGGGGTCACATGGGGTCATTGAGTACTTATATAGGACTAGGGGGGTCACATGGGGTCATTGAGTACTTATATAGGACTAGGGTGGCTCACTAGGCGTCATGGAGAACTTATATACGACTAGGTTAAGAGACATGGGGTCATTTAGTACTTATATGGGACATGGGGGGTCACATGGGGTCATTGAGTACTTATATAGGACTAGGGTGGGTTACATGGGGTCATTGAGTACTTATATAGGACTAGGGTGGGTCACATGGGGTCATTATGAACTTATACAGGAATAGGGTGTGTCACATGGGGTAATTGAGTACTTATATAGGACTAGGGGGGGTCACATGAGGTCATTGAGTACTTATATAGGACTAGGGTGGCTGACCTGGGGTCATTGAGTACTTATATAGGACTAGGGTGGGTCACATGGGGTCATTGAGTACTTATATAGGACTAGGGTGGGTCACATTCGGTCATTGAGTACTTATATAGGACATGGGGGGGGGGGGGGTCGCATGGGGTCAATGAGTACTTATATAGGACTAGGGTGGGTCACATGGGGTCATTGAGTACTTATGTAGCACTAGGGTAAGTCACATGGGGTCATTGAATACTTATATAGGACTATGGTGGGTCACATGGGGTCATTCAGTACTTATATAAGACTAGGGTGGGTCATATTGGGTCATTGAGTACTTATATAGGACATGGGGGGGGGTCGCATGGGGTCAATGAGTACTTATATAGGACTAGGGTGGGTCACATGGGGTCATTGAGTACTTATATAGGACTAGGGGGGGTCACATGGGGTCATTGAGTACTTATATAGGACTAGGGTGGCTGACCTGGGGTCATTGAGTACTTATATAGGACTAGGGGGGGTCACATGGGGTCGTTGAGTACTTATATAGGACTAGGGTGGGTCACATGGCGTCATGGAGAACTTAAATACGACTAGGGTGGGAGACATGGGGTCATTGAGTACTTATATAGGACTAGGGTGGGTCACATAGGGTCATTGAGTACTTATATAGGACTAGGGTGGGTCACATGGCGTCATGGAGAACTTATATACGACTAGGGTGGGAGACATGGGGTCATTTAGTACTTATATAGGACTTGGGGGGTCACATGGGGTCATTGAGTACTTATATAGGACTAGGATGGCTGACCTGGGGTCATTGAGTACTTATATAGGACTAGGGGGGGTCACATGGGGTCATTGAGTACTTATATAGGACTAGGGGTGTCACATGGGGTCATTGAGTACTTATATAGGACATGGGGGGTCGCATGGGGTCATTGAGTACTTATATAGGACTAGGGTGGGTCACATGGGGTCATTGAGTACTTATATAGCACTAATGTAAGTCACATGGGGTCATTGAATACTTATATAGGACTAGGGTGGGTCACATGGGGTCATTGAGTACTTATATAAGACTAGGGTGGGTCACATTGGGTCATTGAGTACTTATATAGGACATGGGGGGGGGGTCGCATGGGGTCAATGAGTACTTATATAAGACTAGGGTGGGTCACATGGGGTCATTGAGTACTTATATAGGACTAGGGGGGGTCACATGGGGTCATTGAGTACTTATATAGGACTAGGGGGGGGTCACATGGGGTCGTTGAGTACTTATATAGGACTAGGGTGGGTCACATGGCGTCATGGAGAACTTAAATACGACTAGGGTGGGAGACATGGGGTCATTTAGTACTTATATAGGACTAGGGGGGTTCACATGGGGTCATTGAGTACTTATATAGGACTAGGGGTGGTCACATGGGGTCATTGAGTACTTTTATAGGACTAGGGTGGCTGACCTGGGGTCATTGAGTACTTATATAGGACTAGGGGGGGTCACATGGGGTCGTTGAGTACTTATATAGGACTAGGGTGGGTCACATGGCGTCATGGAGAACTTATAAACGACTAGGGTGGCTGACCTGGGGTCATTGGGTACATATATAAGACTAGGGGAGGTCACATGGGGTCATTGAGTACTTATATAGGAATAGGGGTGGTCACATGGGGTCATTGAGTACTTATATAGGACTAGGGGGGGTCACATGAGGTCATTGAGTACTTATATAGGACTAGGGTGGCTGACCTGGGGTCATTGAGTACTTATATAGGACTAGGGTGGGTCACATGGGGTCATTGAGTACTTATATAGGACTAGGGTGGGTCACATTCGGTCATTGAGTACTTATATAGGACATGGGGGGGGGGGTCGCATGGGGTCAATGAGTACTTATATAGGACTAGGGTGGGTCACATGGGGTCATTGAGTACTTATGTAGCACTAGGGTAAGTCACATGGGGTCATTGAATACTTATATAGGACTATGGTGGGTCACATGGGGTCATTCAGTACTTATATAAGACTAGGGTGGGTCATATTGGGTCATTGAGTACTTATATAGGACATGGGGGGGGGTCGCATGGGGTCAATGAGTACTTATATAGGACTAGGGTGGGTCACATGGGGTCATTGAGTACTTATATAGGACTAGGGGGGGTCACATGGGGTCATTGAGTACTTATATAGGACTAGGGTGGCTGACCTGGGGTCATTGAGTACTTATATAGGACTAGGGGGGGTCACATGGGGTCGTTGAGTACTTATATAGGACTAGGGTGGGTCACATGGCGTCATGGAGAACTTAAATACGACTAGGGTGGGAGACATGGGGTCATTGAGTACTTATATAGGACTAGGGTGGGTCACATGGGGTCATTGAGTACTTATATAGGACTAGGGTGGGTCACATGGCGTCATGGAGAACTTATATACGACTAGGGTGGGAGACATGGGGTCATTTAGTACTTATATAGGACTTGGGGGGTCACATGGGGTCATTGAGTACTTATATAGGACTAGGATGGCTGACCTGGGGTCATTGAGTACTTATATAGGACTAGGGGGGGTCACATGGGGTCATTGAGTACTTATATAGGACTAGGGGGTGTCACATGGGGTCATTGAGCACTTATATAGGACATGGGGGGTCGCATGGGGTCATTGAGTACTTATATAGGACTAGGGTGGGTCACATGGGGTCATTGAGTACTTATATAGCACTAATGTAAGTCACATGGGGTCATTGAATACTTATATAGGACTAGGGTGGGTCACATGGGGTCATTGAGTACTTATATAAGACTAGGGTGGGTCACATTGGGTCATTGAGTACTTATATAGGACATGGGGGGGGGGGGGTCGCATGGGGTCAATGAGTACTTATATAAGACTAGGGTGGGTCACATGGGGTCATTGAGTACTTATATAGGACTAGGGGGGGTCACATGGGGTTATTGAGTACTTATATAGGACTAGGGTGGCTGATCTGGCGTCATTGAGTACTTATATAGGACTAGGGGGGAGTCACATGGGGTCGTTGAGTACTTATATAGGACTAGGGTGGGTCACATGGCGTCATGGAGAACTTAAATACGACTAGGGTGGGAGACATGGGGTCATTTAGTACTTATATAGGACTAGGGGGGTTCACATGGGGTCATTGAGTACTTATATAGGACTAGGGGTGGTCACATGGGGTCATTGAGTACTTTTATAGGACTAGGGTGGCTGACCTGGGGTCATTGAGTACTTATATAGGACTAGGGGGGGTCACATGGGGTCGTTGAGTACTTATATAGGACTAGGGTGGGTCACATGGCGTCATGGAGAACTTATAAACGACTAGGGTGGCTGACCTGGGGTCATTGGGTACATATATAAGACTAGGGGGGGGTCACATGGGGTCATTGAGTACTTATATAGGACTAGGGTGGGTCACATTGGGTCATTGAGTACTTATATAGGATTAGGGTGGCTGTCCTGGGGTCATTGGGTACTTATATAAGACTAGGGTGGGTCACATGTGGTCATTGAGTACGTATATAGGACAAGGGTGGGTCACATGGGGTCATTGAGTAATTATATAGCACTAGGATAGGTCACATGGGGTCATTGAGTACTTATATAAGACTAGGGCGGGTCACATGGGGTCATTGAGTACTTATATAGGACTAGGGTGGGTTACATGGCGTCATGGAGAACTTATATACGACTAGGGTGGGAGACATGGGGTCATTTAGTACTTATATAGGACTTGGGGGGTCACATGGGGTCATTGAGTACTTATATAGGACTAGGATGGCTGACCTGGGGTCATTGAGTACTTATATAGGACTAGGGGGGGTCACATGGGGTCATTGAGTACTTATATAGGACTAGGGGTGTCACATGGGGTCATTGAGTACTTATATAGGACATGGGGGGTCGCATGGGGTCATTGAGTACTTATATAGGACTAGGGTGGGTCACATGGGGTCATTGAGTACTTATATAGCACTAATGTAAGTCACATGGGTCATTGAATACTTATATAGGACTAGGGTGGGTCACATGGGGTCATTGAGTACTTATATAAGACTAGGGTGGGTCACATTGGGTCATTGAGTACTTATATAGGACATGGGGGGGGGGGGTCGCATGGGGTCAATGAGTACTTATATAAGACTAGGGTGGGTCACATGGGGTCATTGAGTACTTTTATAGGACTAGGGTGGCTGACCTGGGGTCATTGAGTACTTATATAGGACTAGGGGGGGTCACATGGGGTCGTTGAGTACTTATATAGGACTAGGGTGGGTCACATGGCGTCATGGAGAACTTATATACGACTAGGGTGGCTGACCTGGGGTCATTGGGTACATATATAAGACTAGGGGGGGTCACATGGGGTCATTGAGTACTTATATAGGACTAGGGTGGGTCACATTGGGTCATTGAGTACTTATATAGGATTAGGGTGGCTGTCCTGGGGTCATTGGGTACTTATATAAGACTAGGGTGGGTCACATGTGGTCATTGAGTACGTATATAGGACAAGGGTGGGTCACATGGGGTCATTGAGTAATTATATAGCACTAGGGTGGCTGACCTGGGGTCATTTGGTACTTATATAAGACTAGGGTGGGTCACATGGGGTCATTGAGTACGTATATAGGACAAGGGTGGGTCACATGGGGTCATTGAGTAATTATATAGCACTAGGGTGGCTGACCTGGGGTCATTGAGTACATATATAGGCCTAGGGGGGGTCACATGGGGTCATTGAGTACTTATATAGGACTAGGGGGGGTCACATGGGGTCGTTGAGTACTTATATAGGACTAGGGTGGGTCACATGGCGTCATGGAGAACTTATATACGACTAGGGTGGCTGACCTGGGGTCATTGGGTACATATATAAGACTAGGGGGGGTCACATGGGGTCATTGAGTACTTATATAGGACTAGGGTGGGTCACATTGGGTCATTGAGTACTTATATAGGATTAGGGTGGCTGTCCTGGGGTCATTGGGTACTTATATAAGACTAGGGTGGGTCACATGGGGTCATTGAGTACGTATATAGGACAAGGGTGGGTCACATGGGGTCATTGAGTAATTATATAGCACTAGGGTGGCTGACCTGGGGTCATTGAGTACATATATAGGCCTAGGGGGGGTCACATGGGGTCATTGAGTACTTATATAGAACTAGGGGTGTCACATGGGGTCATTGAGTACTTATATAGGACATGGGGGGTCGCATGGGGTCATTGAGCAGTTATATAGGACTAGGGTGGGTCACATGGGGTCATTGAGTACTTATATAGGTCTAGGGGGGGTGACATGGGGTCATTGAGTACTTATATAGGACTAGGAGGGGTCACATGTGGTCATTGGGTACTTATATGGGAATAGGGTGGCTGACCTCGGGTCATTGAGTACTTATATAAGACTAGGGGGGGTCACATGGGGTCATTGAGTACTTATATAGGACTAGGGTGGGTCACATTGGGTCATTGAGTACTTATATAAGACTAGGGTGGCTGACCTGGGGTCATTGGGTACATATATAAGACTAAGGGGGGTCACATGGGGTCATTGAGTACTTATATAGGACTAGGGTGGGTCACATGGGGTCATTGAGTACTTATATAGGACTAGGGTGGGTCACATGGGGTCATTGAGTACTTATATAGGTCTAGGGGGGGTCACATGGGGTCATTGAGTACTTATATAGGACTAGGGTGGCTGACCTGGGGCAATTGAGTACTTATATAGGACTAGGGGGGTCACATGGGGTCATTGAGTACTTATATAGGACTAGGGTGGCTCACTAGGCGTCATGGAGAACTTATATACGACTAGGTTAAGAGACATGGGGTCATTTAGTACTTATATTTGACATGGGGGGTCACATGGGGTCATTGAGTACTTATATAGGACTAGGGTGGGTTACATGGGGTCATTGAGTACTTATATAGGACTAGGGTGGGTCACATGGGGTCATTATGAACTTATACAGGAATAGGGTGTGTCACATGGGGTAATTGAGTACTTATATAGGACTAGGGGTGGTCACATGGGGTCATTGAGTACTTATATAGGACTAGGGGGGGTCACATGAGGTCATTGAGTACTTATATAGGACTAGGGTGGGTCACATTCGGTCATTGAGTACTTATATAGGACATGGGGGGGGGGGTCGCATGGGGTCAATGAGTACTTATATAGGACTAGGGTGGGTCACATGGGGTCATTGAGTACTTATGTAGCACTAGGGTAAGTCACATGGGGTCATTGAATACTTATATAGGACTATGGTGGGTCACATGGGGTCATTCAGTACTTATATAAGACTAGGGTGTGTCACATGGGTTCATTGAGTACTTATATAGGACTAGGGTGGGTCACATGGGGTCATTGAGTACTTTTATAGGACTAGGGTGGCTGACCTGGGGTCATTGAGTACTTATATAGGACTAGGGGGGGTCACATGGGGTCATTGAGTACTTATATAGGACTAGGGGTGTCACATGGGGTCATTGAGTACTTATATAGGACATGGGGGGTCGCATGGGGTCATTGAGTACTTATATAGGACTAGGGTGGGTCACATGGGGTCATTGAGTACTTTTATAGGACTAGGGTGGCTGACCTGGGGTCATTGAGTACTTATATAGGACTAGGGGGGGTCACATGGGGTCATTGAGTACTTATATAGGACTAGGGGTGTCACATGGGGTCATTGAGTACTTATATAGGACTAGGGGGGGTCATATGGGGTCATTGAGTACTTATATAGGACTAGGGTGGCTGACCTGGGGTCATTGAGTACTTATATAGGACTAGGGGGGGTCACATGGGGTCGTTGAGTACTTATATAGGACTAGGGTGGGTCACATGGCGTCATGGAGAACTTAAATACGACTAGGGTGGGAGACATGGGGTCATTGAGTACTTATATAGGACTAGGGTGGGTCACATGGGGTCATTGAGTACTTATATAGGACTAGGGTGGGTCACATGGCGTCATGGAGAACTTATATACGACTAGGGTGGGAGACATGGGGTCATTTAGTACTTATATAGGACTTGGGGGGTCACATGGGGTCATTGAGTACTTATATAGGACTAGGATGGCTGACCTGGGGTCATTGAGTACTTATATAGGACTAGGGGGGGTCACATGGGGTCATTGAGTACTTATATAGGACTAGGGGTGTCACATGGGGTCATTGAGTACTTATATAGGTCATGGGGGTCGCATGGGGTCATTGAGTACTTATATAGGACTAGGGTGGGTCACATGGGGTCATTGAGTACTTATATAGCACTAATGTAAGTCACATGGGGTCATTGAATACTTATATAGGACTAGGGTGGGTCACATGGGGTCCTTGATTACTTATATAAGACTAGGGTGGGTCACATTGGTTCATTGAGTACTTATATAAGACTAGGGTGGCTGACCTGGGGTCATTGGGTACATATATAAGACTAAGGGGGGTCACATGGGGTCATTGAGTACTTATATAGGACTAGGGTGGGTCACATGGGGTCATTGAGTACTTATATAAGACTAGGGTGGGTCACATTGGGTCATTGAGTACTTATATAGGACATGGGGGGGGGGGGTCGCATGGGGTCAATGAGTACTTATATAAGACTAGGGTGGGTCACATGGGGTCATTGAGTACTTTTATAGGACTAGGGTGGCTGACCTGGGGTCATTGAGTACTTATATAGGACTAGGGGGGGTCACATGGGGTCGTTGAGTACTTATATAGGACTAGGGTGGGTCACATGGCGTCATGGAGAACTTATATACGACTAGGGTGGCTGACCTGGGGTCATTGGGTACATATATAAGACTAGGGGGGGTCACATGGGGTCATTGAGTACTTATATAGGACTAGGGTGGGTCACATTGGGTCATTGAGTACTTATATAGGATTAGGGTGGCTGTCCTGGGGTCATTGGGTACTTATATAAGACTAGGGTGGGGTCACATGTGGTCATTGAGTACGTATATAGGACAAGGGTGGGTCACATGGGGTCATTGAGTAATTATATAGCACTAGGGTGGCTGACCTGGGGTCATTTGGTACTTATATAAGACTAGGGTGGGTCACATGGGGTCATTGAGTACGTATATAGGACAAGGGTGGGTCACATGGGGTCATTGAGTAATTATATAGCACTAGGGTGGCTGACCTGGGGTCATTGAGTACATATATAGGCCTAGGGGGGGTCACATGGGGTCATTGAGTACTTATATAGGACTAGGGGGGGGTCACATGGGGTCGTTGAGTACTTATATAGGACTAGGGTGGGTCACATGGCGTCATGGAGAACTTATATACGACTAGGGTGGCTGACCTGGGGTCATTGGGTACATATATAAGACTAGGGGGGGTCACATGGGGTCATTGAGTACTTATATAGGACTAGGGTGGGTCACATTGGGTCATTGAGTACTTATATAGGATTAGGGTGGCTGTCCTGGGGTCATTGGGTACTTATATAAGACTAGGGTGGGTCACATGGGGTCATTGAGTACGTATATAGGACAAGGGTGGGTCACATGGGGTCATTGAGTAATTATATAGCACTAGGGTGGCTGACCTGGGGTCATTGAGTACATATATAGGCCTAGGGGGGGTCACATGGGGTCATTGAGTACTTATATAGAACTAGGGGTGTCACATGGGGTCATTGAGTACTTATATAGGACATGGGGGGTCGCATGGGGTCATTGAGCAGTTATATAGGACTAGGGTGGGTCACATGGGGTCATTGAGTACTTATATAGGTCTAGGGGGGGTGACATGGGGTCATTGAGTACTTATATAGGACTAGGAGGGGTCACATGTGGTCATTGGGTACTTATATGGGAATAGGGTGGCTGACCTCGGGTCATTGAGTACTTATATAAGACTAGGGGGGGTCACATGGGGTCATTGAGTACTTATATAGGACTAGGGTGGGTCACATTGGGTCATTGAGTACTTATATAAGACTAGGGTGGCTGACCTGGGGTCATTGGGTACATATATAAGACTAAGGGGGGTCACATGGGGTCATTGAGTACTTATATAGGACTAGGGTGGGTCACATGGGGTCATTGAGTACTTATATAGGACTAGGGTGGGTCACATGGGGTCATTGAGTACTTATATAGGTCTAGGGGGGGTCACATGGGGTCATTGAGTACTTATATAGGACTAGGGTGGCTGACCTGGGGCAATTGAGTACTTATATAGGACTAGGGGGGTCACATGGGGTCATTGAGTACTTATATAGGACTAGGGTGGCTCACTAGGCGTCATGGAGAACTTATATACGACTAGGTTAAGAGACATGGGGTCATTTAGTACTTATATTTGACATGGGGGGTCACATGGGGTCATTGAGTACTTATATAGGACTAGGGTGGGTTACATGGGGTCATTGAGTACTTATATAGGACTAGGGTGGGTCACATGGGGTCATTATGAACTTATACAGGAATAGGGTGTGTCACATGGGGTAATTGAGTACTTATATAGGACTAGGGGTGGTCACATGGGGTCATTGAGTACTTATATAGGACTAGGGGGGGTCACATGAGGTCATTGAGTACTTATATAGGACTAGGGTGGGTCACATTCGGTCATTGAGTACTTATATAGGACATGGGGGGGGGGGTCGCATGGGGTCAATGAGTACTTATATAGGACTAGGGTGGGTCACATGGGGTCATTGAGTACTTATGTAGCACTAGGGTAAGTCACATGGGGTCATTGAATACTTATATAGGACTATGGTGGGTCACATGGGGTCATTCAGTACTTATATAAGACTAGGGTGTGTCACATGGGTTCATTGAGTACTTATATAGGACTAGGGTGGGTCACATGGGGTCATTGAGTACTTTTATAGGACTAGGGTGGCTGACCTGGGGTCATTGAGTACTTATATAGGACTAGGGGGGGGTCACATGGGGTCATTGAGTACTTATATAGGACTAGGGGTGTCACATGGGGTCATTGAGTACTTATATAGGACATGGGGGTCGCATGGGGTCATTGAGTACTTATATAGGACTAGGGTGGGTCACATGGGGTCATTGAGTACTTTTATAGGACTAGGGTGGCTGACCTGGGGTCATTGAGTACTTATATAGGACTAGGGGGGGTCACATGGGGTCATTGAGTACTTATATAGGACTAGGGGTGTCACATGGGGTCATTGAGTACTTATATAGGGACTAGGGGGGGGTCATATGGGGTCATTGAGTACTTATATAGGACTAGGGTGGCTGACCTGGGGTCATTGAGTACTTATATAGGACTAGGGGGGGTCACATGGGGTCGTTGAGTACTTATATAGGACTAGGGTGGGTCACATGGCGTCATGGAGAACTTAAATACGACTAGGGTGGGAGACATGGGGTCATTGAGTACTTATATAGGACTAGGGTGGGTCACATGGGGTCATTGAGTACTTATATAGGACTAGGGTGGGTCACATGGCGTCATGGAGAACTTATATACGACTAGGGTGGGAGACATGGGGTCATTTAGTACTTATATAGGACTTGGGGGGTCACATGGGGTCATTGAGTACTTATATAGGACTAGGATGGCTGACCTGGGGTCATTGAGTACTTATATAGGACTAGGGGGGGGTCACATGGGGTCATTGAGTACTTATATAGGACTAGGGGTGTCACATGGGGTCATTGAGTACTTATATAGGTCATGGGGGGTCGCATGGGGTCATTGAGTACTTATATAGGACTAGGGTGGGTCACATGGGGTCATTGAGTACTTATATAGCACTAATGTAAGTCACATGGGGTCATTGAATACTTATATAGGACTAGGGTGGGTCACATGGGGTCCTTGATTACTTATATAAGACTAGGGTGGGTCACATTGGTTCATTGAGTACTTATATAAGACTAGGGTGGCTGACCTGGGGTCATTGGGTACATATATAAGACTAAGGGGGGTCACATGGGGTCATTGAGTACTTATATAGGACTAGGGTGGGTCACATGGGGTCATTGAGTACTTATATAGGTCTAGGGGGGGTCACATGGGGTCATTGAGTACTTATATAGGACTAGGGGGGTCACATGGGGTCATTGAGTACTTATATAGGACTAGGGTGGCTCACTAGGCGTCATGGAGAACTTATATACGACTAGGTTAAGAGACATGGGGTCATTTAGTACTTATATGGGACATGGGGGGTCACATGGGGTCATTGAGTACTTATATAGGACTAGGGTGGGTTACATGGGGTCATTGAGTACTTATATAGGACTAGGGTGGGTCACATGGGGTCATTATGAACTTATACAGGAATAGGGTGTGTCACATGGGGTAATTGAGTACTTATATAGGACTAGAGTGGTCACATGGGGTCATTGAGTACTTATATAGGACTAGGGGGGGTCACATGAGGTCATTGAGTACTTATATAGGACTAGGGTGGCTGACCTGGGGTCATTGAGTACTTATATAGGACTAGGGTGGGTCACATGGGGTCATTGAGTACTTATATAGGACTAGGGTGGGTCACATTCGGTCATTGAGTACTTATATAGGACATGGGGGGGGGGGGGGGTCGCATGGGGTCAATGAGTACTTATATAGGACTAGGGTGGGTCACATGCGGTCATTGAGTACTTATGTAGCACTAGGGTAAGTCACATGGGGTCATTGAATACTTATATAGGACTATGGTGGGTCACATGGGGTCATTCAGTACTTATATAAGACTAGGGTGGGTCATATTGGGTCATTGAGTACTTATATAGGACATGGGGGGGGGGGTCGCATGGGGTCAATGAGTACTTATATAGGACTAGGGTGGGTCACATGGGGTCATTGAGTACTTATATAGGACTAGGGGGGGGTCACATGGGGTCATTGAGTACTTATATAGGACTAGGGTGGCTGACCTGGGGTCATTGAGTACTTATATAGGACTAGGGGGGGTCACATGGGGTCGTTGAGTACTTATATAGGACTAGGGTGGGTCACATGGCGTCATGGAGAACTTAAATACGACTAGGGTGGGAGACATGGGGTCATTGAGTACTTATATAGGACTAGGGTGGGTCACATGGGGTCATTGAGTACTTATATAGGACTAGGGTGGGTCACATGGCGTCATGGAGAACTTATATACGACTAGGGTGGGAGACATGGGGTCATTTAGTACTTATATAGGACTTGGGGGGGTCACATGGGGTCATTGAGTACTTATATAGGACTAGGATGGCTGACCTGGGGTCATTGAGTACTTATATAGGACTAGGGTGGGTCACATGGGGTCATTGAGTACTTATATAGCACTAATGTAAGTCACATGGGGTCATTGAATACTTATATAGGACTAGGGTGGGTCACATGGGGTCATTGAGTACTTATATAAGACTAGGGTGGGTCACATTGGGTCATTGAGTACTTATATAGGACATGGGGGGGGGGGGGTCGCATGGGGTCAATGAGTACTTATATAAGACTAGGGTGGGTCACATGGGGTCATTGAGTACTTATATAGGACTAGGGGGGGTCACATGGGGTTATTGAGTACTTATATAGGACTAGGGTGGCTGATCTGGCGTCATTGAGTACTTATATAGGACTAGGGGGGGGTCACATGGGGTCGTTGAGTACTTATATAGGACTAGGGTGGGTCACATGGCGTCATGGAGAACTTAAATACGACTAGGGTGGGAGACATGGGGTCATTTAGTACTTATATAGGACTAGGGGGGTTCACATGGGGTCATTGAGTACTTATATAGGACTAGGGGTGGTCACATGGGGTCATTGAGTACTTTTATAGGACTAGGGTGGCTGACCTGGGGTCATTGAGTACTTATATAGGACTAGGGGGGGTCACATGGGGTCGTTGAGTACTTATATAGGACTAGGGTGGGTCACATGGCGTCATGGAGAACTTATAAACGACTAGGGTGGCTGACCTGGGGTCATTGGGTACATATATAAGACTAGGGGGGGTCACATGGGGTCATTGAGTACTTATATAGGACTAGGGTGGGTCACATTGGGTCATTGAGTACTTATATAGGATTAGGGTGGCTGTCCTGGGGTCATTGGGTACTTATATAAGACTAGGGTGGGTCACATGGGGTCATTGAGTACGTATATAGGACAAGGGTGGGTCACATGGGGTCATTGAGTAATTATATAGCACTAGGATAGGTCACATGGGGTCATTGAGTACTTATATAAGACTAGGGCGGGTCACATGGGGGTCATTGAGTACTTATATAGGACTAGGGTGGGTCACATGGCGTCATGGAGAACTTATATACGACTAGGGTGGGAGACATGGGGTCATTTAGTACTTATATAGGACTTGGGGGGTCACATGGGGTCATTGAGTACTTATATAGGACTAGGATGGCTGACCTGGGGTCATTGAGTACTTATATAGGACTAGGGGGGGTCACATGGGGTCATTGAGTACTTATATAGGACTAGGGGTGTCACATGGGGTCATTGAGTACTTATATAGGACATGGGGGGGTCGCATGGGGTCATTGAGTACTTATATAGGACTAGGGTGGGTCACATGGGGTCATTGAGTACTTATATAGCACTAATGTAAGTCACATGGGGTCATTGAATACTTATATAGGACTAGGGTGGGTCACATGGGGTCATTGAGTACTTATATAAGACTAGGGTGGGTCACATTGGGTCATTGAGTACTTATATAGGACATGGGGGGGGGTCGCATGGGGTCAATGAGTACTTATATAAGACTAGGGTGGGTCACATGGGGTCATTGAGTACTTTTATAGGACTAGGGTGGCTGACCTGGGGTCATTGAGTACTTATATAGGACTAGGGGGGGTCACATGGGGTCGTGTCATGGAGAACTTATATACGACTAGGGTGGCTGACCTGGGGTCATTGGGTACATATATAAGACTAGGGGGGGTCACATGGGGTCATTGAGTACTTATATAGGACTAGGGTGGGTCACATTGGGTCATTGAGTACTTATATAGGATTAGGGTGGCTGTCCTGGGGTCATTGGGTACTTATATAAGACTAGGGTGGGTCACATGTGGTCATTGAGTACGTATATAGGACAAGGGTGGGTCACATGGGGTCATTGAGTAATTATATAGCACTAGGGTGGCTGACCTGGGGTCATTGGGTACTTATATAAGACTAGGGTGGGTCACATGGGGTCATTGAGTACGTATATAGGACAAGGGTGGGTCACATGGGGTCATTGAGTAATTATATAGCACTAGGGTGGCTGACCTGGGGTCATTGAGTACATATATAGGCCTAGGGGGGGTCACATGGGGTCATTGAGTACTTATATAGGACTAGGGGGGGTCACATGGGGTCGTTGAGTACTTATATAGGACTAGGGTGGGTCACATGGCGTCATGGAGAACTTATATACGACTAGGGTGGCTGACCTGGGGTCATTGGGTACATATATAAGACTAGGGGGGGTCACATGGGGTCATTGAGTACTTATATAGGACTAGGGTGGGTCACATTGGGTCATTGAGTACTTATATAGGATTAGGGTGGCTGTCCTGGGGTCATTGGGTACTTATATAAGACTAAGGTGGGTCACATGGGGTCATTGAGTACGTATATAGGCCTAGGGGGGGTCACATGGGGTCATTGAGTACTTATATAGAACTAGGGGTGTCACATGGGGTCATTGAGTACTTATATAGGACATGGGGGGTCGCTTGGGGTCATTGAGCACTTATATAGGACTAGGGTGGGTCACATGGGGTCATTGAGTACTTATATAGGTCTAGGGGGGGTGACATGGGGTCATTGAGTACTTATATAGGACTAGGAGGGGTCACATGTGGTCATTGGGTACTTATATGGGAATAGGGTGGCTGACCTCGGGTCATTGAGTACTTATATAAGACTAGGGGGGGTCACATGGGGTCATTGAGTACTTATATAGGACTAGGGTGGGTCACATTGGGTCATTGAGTACTTATATAAGACTAGGGTGGCTGACCCGGGGTCATTGGGTACATATATAAGACTAAGGGGGGTCACATGGGGTCATTGAGTACTTATATAGGACTAGGGTGGGTCACATGGGGTCATTGAGTAATTATATAGCACTAGGGTGGCTGACCTGGGGTCATTGAGTACATATATAGGCCTAGGGGGGGTCACATGGGGTCATTGAGTACTTATATAGGACTAGGGGGGGTCACATGGGGTCGTTGAGTACTTATATAGGACTAGGGTGGGTCACATGGCGTCATGGAGAACTTATATACGACTAGGGTGGCTGACCTGGGGTCATTGGGTACATATATAAGACTAGGGGGGGTCACATGGGGTCATTGAGTACTTATATAGGACTAGGGTGGGTCACATGGGGTCATTGAGTAATTATATAGCACTAGGGTGGCTGACCTGGGGTCATTGAGTACATATATAGGCCTAGGGGGGGTCACATGGGGTCATTGAGTACTTATATAGGACTAGGGGGGGTCACATGGGGTCGTTGAGTACTTATATAGGACTAGGGGGAGTCACATGGGGTCATTGAGTATTTATATAGGACTAGGGTGGGTCACATGGGGTCATTAAGTAATTATATAGGACTAGGGTGGGTCACATGGGTTCATTGAGTACTTATATAGGACTTGGGTGGGTCACATGGGATCATTGAGTACTTATATAGGACTAGGGGGGTGACATGGGGTCATTGAGTACTTATATAGGACTAGGAGGGGTCACATGTGGTCATTGGGTACTTATATGGGACTAGGGTGGCTGACCTCGGATCATTGAGTACTTATATAAGACTAGGGGGGGTCACATGGGGTCATTGAGTACTTATATAGGACTAGGGTGGGTGACATTGGGTCATTGAGTACTTATATAAGACTAGGGTGGCTGACCTGGGGTCATTGGGTACATATATAAGACTAAGGGGGGTCACATGGGGTCATTGAGTACTTATATAGGACATGGGGGGTCGCATGGGGTCATTGAGTACTTATATAGGACTAGGGTGGGTCACATGGGGTCATTGAGTACTTATATAGCACTAATGTAAGTCACATGGGGTCATTGAATACTTATATAGGACTAGGGTGGGTCACATGGGGTCATTGATTACTTATATAAGACTAGGGTGGGTCACATTGGTTCATTGAGTACTTATATAGGACATGGGGGGGGGGGTGTCGCATGGGGTCAATGAGTACTTATATAAGACTAGGGTGGGTCACATGGGGTCATTGAGTACTTATATAGGACTAGGGGGGGTCACATGGGGTTATTGAGTACTTATATAGGACTAGGGTGGCTGATCTGGCGTCATTGAGTACTTATATAGGACTAGGGGGGGGTCACATGGGGTCGTTGAGTACTTATATAGGACTAGGGTGGGTCACATGGCGTCATGGAGAACTTAAATACGACTAGGGTGGGAGACATGGGGTCATTTAGTACTTATATAGGACTAGGGGGGTTCACATGGGGTCATTGAGTACTTATATAGGACTAGGGGTGGTCACATGGGGTCATTGAGTACTTTTATAGGACTAGGGTGGCTGACCTGGGGTCATTGAGTACTTATATAGGACTAGGGGGGGTCACATGGGGTCGTTGAATACTTATATAGGACTAGGGTGGGTCACATGGCGTCATGGAGAACTTATATACGACTAGGGTGGCTGACCTGGGGTCATTGGGTACATATATAAGACTAAGGGGGGTCACATGGGGTCATTGAGTACTTATATAGGACTAGGGTGGGTCACATTGGGTCATTGAGTACTTATATAGGATTAGGGTGGCTGTCATGGGGTCATTGGGTACTTATATAAGACTAGGGTGGGTCACATGGGGTCATTGAGTACGTATATAGGACAAGGGTGGGTCACATGGGGTCATTGAGTAATTATATAGCACTAGGATAGGTCACATGGGGTCATTGAGTACTTATATAAGACTAGGGGCGGGTCACATGGGGTCATTGAGTACTTATATAGGACTAGGGTGGGTCACATGGCGTCATGGAGAACTTATATACGACTAGGGTGGGAGACATGGGGTCATTTAGTACTTATATAGGACTTGGGGGGTCACATGGGGTCATTGAGTACTTATATAGGACTAGGATGGCTGACCTGGGGTCATTGAGTACTTATATAGGACTAGGGGGGGTCACATGGGGTCATTGAGTACTTATATAGGACTAGGGGTGTCACATGGGGTCATTGAGTACTTATATAGGACATGGGGGGTCGCATGGGGTCATTGAGTACTTATATAGGACTAGGGTGGGTCACATGGGGTCATTGAGTACTTATATAGCACTAATGTAAGTCACATGGGGTCATTGAATACTTATATAGGACTAGGGTGGGTCACATGGGGTCATTGAGTACTTATATAAGACTAGGGTGGGTCACATTGGGTCATTGAGTACTTATATAGGACATGGGGGGGGGGGGGTCGCATGGGGTCAATGAGTACTTATATAAGACTAGGGTGGGTCACATGGGGGTCATTGAGTACTTATATAGGACTAGGGGGGGTCACATGGGGTTATTGAGTACTTATATAGGACTAGGGTGGCTGATCTGGCGTCATTGAGTACTTATATAGGACTAGGGGGGTTCACATGGGGTCATTGAGTACTTATATAGGACTAGGGGTGGTCACATGGGGTCATTGAGTACTTTTATAGGACTAGGGTGGCTGACCTGGGGTCATTGAGTACTTATATAGGACTAGGGGGGGTCACATGGGGTCGTTGAGTACTTATATAGGACTAGGGTGGGTCACATGGCGTCATGGAGAACTTATATACGACTAGGGTGGCTGACCTGGGGTCATTGGGTACATATATAAGACTAGGGGGGGTCACATGGGGTCATTGAGTACTTATATAGGACTAGGGTGGGTCACATTGGGTCATTGAGTACTTATATAGGATTAGGGTCGCTGTCCTGGGGTCATTGGGTACTTATATAAGACTAGGGTGGGTCACATGGGGTCATTGAGTAATTATATAACACTAGGATAGGTCACATGGGGTCATTGAGTACTTATATAGGACTAGGGCGGGTCACATGGGGTCATTGAGTACTTATATAAGACTAGGGTGGGTCACATTGGGTCATTGAGAACTTATATAGGACATGAGGGGGTCGCATGGGGTCATTGAGTACTTATATAGGACTAGCGTGGGTCACATGGGGTCATTGAGAACTTATATAGGACTAGGGGGAGTCACATGGGGTCATTGAGTATTTATATAGGACTAGGGTGGGTCACATGGGGTCATTAAGTAATTATATAGGACTAGGGTGGGTCACATGGGTTCATTGAGTACTTATATAGGACTTGGGTGGGTCACATGGGATCATTGAGTACTTATATAGGACTAGGGGGGGTGACATGGGGTCATTGAGTACTTATATAGGACTAGGAGGGGTCACATGTGGTCATTGGGTACTTATATGGGACTAGGGTGGCTGACCTCGGATCATTGAGTACTTATATAAGACTAGGGGGGGTCACATGGGGTCATTGAGTACTTATATAGGACTAGGGTGGGTCACATTGGGTCATTGAGTACTTATATAAGACTAGGGTGGCTGACCTGGGGTCATTGGGTACATATATAAGACTAAGGGGGGTCACATGGGGTCATTGAGTACTTATATAGGACTAGGGTGGGTCACATGGGGTCATTGAGTACTTATATAGGTCTAGGGGGGGTCACATGGGGTCATTGAGTACTTATATAGGACTAGGGGGGGTCACATGGGGTCATTGAGTACTTATATAGGACTAGGGTGGCTGACCTGGGGTCATTGAGTACTTATATAGGACTAGGGGGGGGGGGGGTCACATGGGTCGTTGAGTACTTATATAGGACTAGGGTGGCTCACATGGCGTCATGGAGAACTTATATACGACTAGGTTGGGAGACATGAGGTCATTTAGTACTTATATGGGACATGGGGGGTCACATGGGGTCATTGAGTACTTATATAGGACTAGGGTGGCTCACATGGCGTCATGGAGAACTTATATAAGACTAGGTTGGGAGACATGGGGTCATTTAGTACTTATATGGGACATGGGGGGTCACATGGGGTCATTTAGTACTTATATAGGACTAGGGTGGGTCACATGGGGTCATTGAGTACTTATGTAGCACTAGGGTAAGTCACATGGGTTCATTGAATACTTGTATAGGACTAGGGTGGGTCACATGGGGTCATTGAGTACTTATATAAGACTAGGGTGGGTCACATTGGGTCATTGAGTCCTTATATAGGACATGGGGGGGGGGTCGCATGGGGTCACTGAGTACTTATATAGGACTAGGGTGGGTCACATGGGGTCATTGAGTACTTATTTGGACTAGGGGGGGTCACATGGGGTTATTGAGTACTTATATAGGACTAGGGTGGCTGACCTGGGGTCATTGAGTACTTATATAGGACTAGGGGGGGGTCACATGGGGTCGTTGAGTACTTATATAGGACTAGGGTGGGTCACATTGGGTCATTGAGTACTTATATAGGACATGGGGGGGGGGGGTCGCATGGGGTCAATGAGTACTTATATAAGACTAGGGTGGGTCACATGGGGTCATTGAGTACTTATATAGGACTAGGGGTGGTCACATGGGGTCATTGAGTACTTTTATAGGACTAGGGTGGCTGACCTGGGGTCATTGAGTACTTATATAGGACTAGGGGGGGTCACATGGGGTCGTTGAGTACTTATATAGGACTAGGGTGGGTCACATGGCGTCATGGAGAACTTATATACGACTAGGTTGGCTGACCTGGGGTCATTGGGTACATATATAAGACTAAGGGGGGTCACATGGGGTCATTGAGTACTTATATAGGACTAGGGTGGGGTCACATTGGGTCATTGAGTACTTATATAGGATTAGGGTGGCTGTCCTGGGGTCATTGGGTACTTATATAAGACTAGGGTGGGTCACATGGGGTCATTGAGTACGTATATAGGACAAGGGTGGGTCACATGGGGTCATTGAGTAATTATATAGCACTAGGATAGGTCACATGGGGTCATTGAGTACTTATATAAGACTAGGGCGGGTCACATGGGGTCATTGAGTACTTATATAGGACTAGGGTGGGTCACATGGCGTCATGGAGAACTTATATACGACTAGGGTGGGAGACATGGGGTCATTTAGTACTTATATAGGACTTGGGGGGTCACATGGGGTCATTGAGTACTTATATAGGACTAGGATGGCTGACCTGGGGTCATTGAGTACTTATATAGGACTAGGGGGGGTCACATGGGGTCATTGAGTACTTATATAGGACTAGGGGTGTCACATGGGGTCATTGAGTACTTATATAGGACATGGGGGGTCGCATAGGGTCATTGAGTACTTATATAGGACTAGGGTGGGTCACATGGGGTCATTGAGTACTTATATAGCACTAATGTAAGTCACATGGGGTCATTGAATACTTATATAGGACTAGGGTGGGTCACATGGGGTCATTGAGTACTTATATAAGACTAGGGTGGGTCACATTGGGTCATTGAGTACTTATATAGGACATGGGGGGGGGGGGTCGCATGGGGTCAATGAGTACTTATATAAGACTAGGGTGGGTCACATGGGGTCATTGAGTACTTATATAGGACTAGGGGTGGTCACATGGGGTCATTGAGTACTTTTATAGGACTAGGGTGGCTGACCTGGGGTCATTGAGTACTTATATAGGACTAGGGGGGGTCACATGGGGTCGTTGAGTACTTATATAGGACTAGGGTGGGTCACATGGAGTCATGGAGAACTTATATACGACTAGGGTGGCTGACCTGGGGTCATTGGGTACATATATAAGACTAGGGGGGGTCACATGGGGTCATTGAGTACTTATATAGGACTAGGGTGGGTCACATTGGGTCATTGAGTACTTATATAGGATTAGGGAGGCTGTCCTGGGGTCATTGGGTACTTATATAAGACTAGGGTGGGTCACATGGGGTCATTGAGTACGTATATAGGACAAGGGTGGGTCACATGGGGTCATTGAGTAATTATATAACACTAGGATAGGTCACATGGGGTCATTGAGTACTTATATAGGACTAGGGCGGGTCACATGGGGTCATTGAGTACTTATATAAGACTAGGGTGGGTCACATTGGGTCATTGAGAACTTATATAGGACATGAGGGGGTCGCATGGGGTCATTGAGTACTTATATAGGACTAGCGTGGGTCACATGGGGTCATTGAGAACTTATATAGGACTAGGGGGAGTCACATGGGGTCATTGAGTATTTATATAGGACTAGGGTGGGTCACATGGGGTCATTAAGTAATTATATAGGACTAGGGTGGGTCACATGGGTTCATTGAGTACTTATATAGGACTTGGGTGGGTCACATGGGATCATTGAGTACTTATATAGGACTAGGGTGGGTCACATTGGGTCATTGAGTACTTATATAAGACTAGGGTGGCTGACCTGGGGTCATTGGGTACATATATAAGACTAAGGGGGGTCACATGGGGTCATTGAGTACTTATATCGGACTAGGGTGGGTCACATGGGGTCATTGAGTACTTATATAGGTCTAGGGGGGGTCACATGGGGTCATTGAGTACTTATATAGGACTAGGGGGGTCACATGGGGTCATTGAGTACTTATATAGGACTAGGGTGGCTCACTAGGCGTCATGGAGAACTTATATACGACTAGGTTAAGAGACATGGGGTCATTTAGTACTTATATGGGACATGGGGGGTCACATGGGGTCATTGAGTACTTATATAGGACTAGGGTGGGTTACATGGGGTCATTGAGTACTTATATAGGACTAGGGTGGGTCACATGGCGTCATGGAGAACTTATATACGACTAGGGTGGGAGACATGGGGTCATTTAGTACTTATATAGGACTTGGGGGGTCACATGGGGTCATTGAGTACTTATATAGGACTAGGATGGCTGACCTGGGGTCATTGAGTACTTATATAGGACTAGGGGGGGTCACATGGGGTCATTGAGTACTTATATAGGACTAGGGGTGTCACATGGTGTCATTGAGTACTTATATAGGACATGGGGGGTCGCATGGGGTCATTGAGTACTTATATAGGACTAGGGTGGGTCACATGGGGTCATTGAGTACTTATATAGCACTAATGTAAGTCACATGGGGTCATTGAATACTTATATAGGACTAGGGTGGGTCACATGGGGTCATTGAGTACTTATATAAGACTAGGGTGGGTCACATTGGGTCATTGAGTACTTATATAGGACATGGGGGGGGTCGCATGGGGTCAATGAGTACTTATATAAGACTAGGGTGGGTCACATGGGGTCATTGAGTACTTTTATAGGACTAGGGTGGCTGACCTGGGGTCATTGAGTACTTATATAGGACTAGGGGGGGTCACATGGGGTCGTTGAGTACTTATATAGGACTAGGGTGGGTCACATGGCGTCATGGAGAACTTATATACGACTAGGTTGGCTGACCTGGGGTCATTGGGTACATATATAAGACTAAGGGGGGTCACATGGGGTCATTGAGTACTTATATAGGACTAGGGTGGGTCACATTGGGTCATTGAGTACTTATATAGGATTAGGGTGGCTGTCCTGGGGTCATTGGGTACTTATATAAGACTAGGGTGGGTCACATGGGGTCATTGAGTACGTATATAGGACAAGGGTGGGTCACATGGGGTCATTGAGTAATTATATAGCACTAGGATAGGTCACATGGGGTCATTGAGTACTTATATAAGACTAGGGCGGGTCACATGGGGTCATTGAGTACTTATATAGGACTAGGGTGGGTCACATGGCGTCATGGAGAACTTATATACGACTAGGGTGGGAGACATGGGGTCATTTAGTACTTATATAGGACTTGGGGGGTCACATGGGGTCATTGAGTACTTATATAGGACTAGGATGGCTGACCTGGGGTCATTGAGTACTTATATAGGACTAGGGGGGGTCACATGGGGTCATTGAGTACTTATATAGGACTAGGGGTGTCACATGGGGTCATTGAGTACTTATATAGGACATGGGGGGTCGCATAGGGTCATTGAGTACTTATATAGGACTAGGGTGGGTCACATGGGGTCATTGAGTACTTATATAGCACTAATGTAAGTCACATGGGGTCATTGAATACTTATATAGGACTAGGGTGGGTCACATGGGGTCATTGAGTACTTATATAAGACTAGGGTGGGTCACATTGGGTCATTGAGTACTTATATAGGACATGGGGGGGGGGGGGGTCGCATGGGGTCAATGAGTACTTATATAAGACTAGGGTGGGTCACATGGGGTCATTGAGTACTTATATAGGACTAGGGGTGGTCACATGGGGTCATTGAGTACTTTTATAGGACTAGGGTGGCTGACCTGGGGTCATTGAGTACTTATATAGGACTAGGGGGGGTCACATGGGGTCGTTGAGTACTTATATAGGACTAGGGTGGGTCACATGGAGTCATGGAGAACTTATATACGACTAGGGTGGCTGACCTGGGGTCATTGGGTACATATATAAGACTAGGGGGGGTCACATGGGGTCATTGAGTACTTATATAGGACTAGGGTGGGTCACATTGGGTCATTGAGTACTTATATAGGATTAGGGAGGCTGTCCTGGGGTCATTGGGTACTTATATAAGACTAGGGTGGGTCACATGGGGTCATTGAGTACGTATATAGGACAAGGGTGGGTCACATGGGGTCATTGAGTAATTATATAACACTAGGATAGGTCACATGGGGTCATTGAGTACTTATATAGGACTAGGGCGGGTCACATGGGGTCATTGAGTACTTATATAAGACTAGGGTGGGTCACATTGGGTCATTGAGAACTTATATAGGACATGAGGGGGTCGCATGGGGTCATTGAGTACTTATATAGGACTAGCGTGGGTCACATGGGGTCATTGAGAACTTATATAGGACTAGGGGGAGTCACATGGGGTCATTGAGTATTTATATAGGACTAGGGTGGGTCACATGGGGTCATTAAGTAATTATATAGGACTAGGGTGGGTCACATGGGTTCATTGAGTACTTATATAGGACTTGGGTGGGTCACATGGGATCATTGAGTACTTATATAGGACTAGGGTGGGTCACATTGGGTCATTGAGTACTTATATAAGACTAGGGTGGCTGACCTGGGGTCATTGGGTACATATATAAGACTAAGGGGGGTCACATGGGGTCATTGAGTACTTATATCGGACTAGGGTGGGTCACATGGGGTCATTGAGTACTTATATAGGTCTAGGGGGGGTCACATGGGGTCATTGAGTACTTATATAGGACTAGGGGGGTCACATGGGGTCATTGAGTACTTATATAGGACTAGGGTGGCTCACTAGGCGTCATGGAGAACTTATATACGACTAGGTTAAGAGACATGGGGTCATTTAGTACTTATATGGGACATGGGGGGTCACATGGGGTCATTGAGTACTTATATAGGACTAGGGTGGGTTACATGGGGTCATTGAGTACTTATATAGGACTAGGGTGGGTCACATGGCGTCATGGAGAACTTATATACGACTAGGGTGGGAGACATGGGGTCATTTAGTACTTATATAGGACTTGGGGGGTCACATGGGGTCATTGAGTACTTATATAGGACTAGGATGGCTGACCTGGGGTCATTGAGTACTTATATAGGACTAGGGGGGGTCACATGGGGTCATTGAGTACTTATATAGGACTAGGGGTGTCACATGGGGTCATTGAGTACTTATATAGGACATGGGGGGTCGCATGGGGTCATTGAGTACTTATATAGGACTAGGGTGGGTCACATGGGGTCATTGAGTACTTATATAGCACTAATGTAAGTCACATGGGGTCATTGAATACTTATATAGGACTAGGGTGGGTCACATGGGGTCATTGAGTACTTATATAAGACTAGGGTGGGTCACATTGGGTCATTGAGTACTTATATAGGACATGGGGGGGGGGTCGCATGGGGTCAATGAGTACTTATATAAGACTAGGGTGGGTCACATGGGGTCATTGAGTACTTTTATAGGACTAGGGTGGCTGACCTGGGGTCATTGAGTACTTATATAGGACTAGGGGGGGTCACATGGGGTCGTTGAGTACTTATATAGGACTAGGGTGGGTCACATGGCGTCATGGAGAACTTATATACGACTAGGGTGGCTGACCTGGGGTCATTGGGTACATATATAAGACTAGGGGGGGTCACATGGGGTCATTGAGTACTTATATAGGACTAGGGTGGGTCACATTGGGTCATTGAGTACTTATATAGGATTAGGGTGGCTGTCCTGGGGTCATTGGGTACTTATATAAGACTAGGGTGGGTCACATGTGGTCATTGAGTACGTATATAGGACAAGGGTGGGTCACATGGGGTCATTGAGTAATTATATAGCACTAGGGTGGCTGACCTGGGGTCATTGGGTACTTATATAAGACTAGGGTGGGTCACATGGGGTCATTGAGTACGTATATAGGACAAGGGTGGGTCACATGGGGTCATTGAGTAATTATATAGCACTAGGGTGGCTGACCTGGGGTCATTGAGTACATATATAGGCCTAGGGGGGGTCACATGGGGTCATTGAGTACTTATATAGGACTAGGGGGGGTCACATGGGGTCGTTGAGTACTTATATAGGACTAGGGTGGGTCACATTGGGTCATTGAGTACTTATATAGGACATGGGGGGGGGGGGGTCGCATGGGGTCAATGAGTACTTATATAAGACTAGGGTGGGTCACATGGGGTCATTGAGTACTTATATAGGACTAGGGGTGGTCACATGGGGTCATTGAGTACTTTTATAGGACTAGGGTGGCTGACCTGGGGTCATTGAGTACTTATATAGGACTAGGGGGGGGTCACATGGGGTCGTTGAGTACTTATATAGGACTAGGGTGGGTCACATTGGGTCATTGAGTACTTATATAGGACATGGGGGGGGGGGGGTCGCATGGGGTCAATGAGTACTTATATAAGACTAGGGTGGGTCACATGGGGTCATTGAGTACTTATATAGGACTAGGGGTGGTCACATGGGGTCATTGAGTACTTTTATAGGACTAGGGTGGCTGACCTGGGGTCATTGAGTACTTATATAGGACTAGGGGGGGTCACATGGGGTCGTTGAGTACTTATATAGGACTAGGGTGGGTCACATGGCGTCATGGAGAACTTATATACGACTAGGTTGGCTGACCTGGGGTCATTGGGTACATATATAAGACTAAGGGGGGTCACATGGGGTCATTGAATACTTATATAGGACTAGGGTGGGTCACATTGGGTCATTGAGTACTTATATAGGATTAGGGTGGCTGTCCTGGGGTCATTGGGTACTTATATAAGACTAGGGTGGGTCACATGGGGTCATTGAGTACGTATATAGGACAAGGTTGGGTCACATGGGGTCATTGAGTAATTATATAGCACTAGGATAGGTCACATGGGGTCATTGAGTACTTATATAAGACTAGGGCGGGTCACATGGGGTCATTGAGTACTTATATAGGACTAGGGTGGGTCACATGGCGTCATGGAGAACTTATATACGACTAGGGTGGGAGACATGGGGTCATTTAGTACTTATATAGGACTTGGGGGGTCACATGGGGTCATTGAGTACTTATATAGGACTAGGATGGCTGACCTGGGGTCATTGAGTACTTATATAGGACTAGGGGGGGTCACATGGGGTCATTGAGTACTTATATAGGACTAGGGGTGTCACATGGGGTCATTGAGTACTTATATAGGACATGGGGGGTCGCATAGGGTCATTGAGTACTTATATAGGACTAGGGTGGGTCACATGGGGTCATTGAGTACTTATATAGCACTAATGTAAGTCACATGGGGTCATTGAATACTTATATAGGACTAGGGTGGGTCACATGGGGTCATTGAGTACTTATATAAGACTAGGGTGGGTCACATTGGGTCATTGAGTACTTATATAGGACATGGGGGGGGGGGGGGTCGCATGTGGTCAATGAGTACTTATATAAGACTAGGGTGGGTCACATGGGGTCATTGAGTACTTATATAGGACTAGGGGTGGTCACATGGGGTCATTGAGTACTTTTATAGGACTAGGGTGGCTGACCTGGGGTCATTGAGTACTTATATAGGACTAGGGGGGGTCACATGGGGTCGTTGAGTACTTATATAGGACTAGGGTGGGTCACATGGCGTCATGGAGAACTTATATACGACTAGGGTGGCTGACCTGGGGTCATTGGGTACATATATAAGACTAGGGGGGGTCACATGGGGTCATTGAGTACTTATATAGGACTAGGGTGGGTCACATTGGGTCATTGAGTACTTATATAGGATTAGGGAGGCTGTCCTGGGGTCATTGGGTACTTATATAAGACTAGGGTGGGTCACATGGGGTCATTGAGTACGTATATAGGACAAGGGTGGGTCACATGGGGTCATTGAGTAATTATATAACACTAGGATAGGTCACATGGGGTCATTGAGTACTTATATAGGACTAGGGCGGGTCACATGGGGTCATTGAGTACTTATATAAGACTAGGGTGGGTCACATTGGGTCATTGAGAACTTATATAGGACATGAGGGGGTCGCATGGGGTCATTGAGTACTTATATAGGACTAGCGTGGGTCACATGGGGTCATTGAGAACTTATATAGGACTAGGGGGAGTCACATGGGGTCATTGAGTATTTATATAGGACTAGGGTGGGTCACATGGGGTCATTAAGTAATTATATAGGACTAGGGTGGGTCACATGGGTTCATTGAGTACTTATATAGGACTTGGGTGGGTCACATGGGATCATTGAGTACTTATATAGGACTAGGGTGGGTCACATTGGGTCATTGAGTACTTATATAAGACTAGGGTGGCTGACCTGGGGTCATTGGGTACATATATAAGACTAAGGGGGGTCACATGGGGTCATTGAGTACTTATATCGGACTAGGGTGGGTCACATGGGGTCATTGAGTACTTATATAGGTCTAGGGGGGGTCACATGGGGTCATTGAGTACTTATATAGGACTAGGGGGGTCACATGGGGTCATTGAGTACTTATATAGGACTAGGGTGGCTCACTAGGCGTCATGGAGAACTTATATACGACTAGGTTAAGAGACATGGGGTCATTTAGTACTTATATGGGACATGGGGGGTCACATGGGGTCATTGAGTACTTATATAGGACTAGGGTGGATTACATGGGGTCATTGAGTACTTATATAGGACTAGGGTGGGTCACATGGCGTCATGGAGAACTTATATACGACTAGGGTGGGAGACATGGGGTCATTTAGTACTTATATAGGACTTGGGGGGTCACATGGGGTCATTGAGTACTTATATAGGACTAGGATGGCTGACCTGGGGTCATTGAGTACTTATATAGGACTAGGGGGGGTCACATGGGGTCATTGAGTACTTATATAGGACTAGGGGTGTCACATGGGGTCATTGAGTACTTATATAGGACATGGGGGGTCGCATGGGGTCATTGAGTACTTATATAGGACTAGGGTGGGTCACATGGGGTCATTGAGTACTTATATAGCACTAATGTAAGTCACATGGGGTCATTGAATACTTATATAGGACTAGGGTGGGTCACATGGGGTCATTGAGTACTTATATAAGACTAGGGTGGGTCACATTGGGTCATTGAGTACTTATATAGGACATGGGGGGGGGGTCGCATGGGGTCAATGAGTACTTATATAAGACTAGGGTGGGTCACATGGGGTCATTGAGTACTTTTATAGGACTAGGGTGGCTGACCTGGGGTCATTGAGTACTTATATAGGACTAGGGGGGGTCACATGGGGTCGTTGAGTACTTATATAGGACTAGGGTGGGTCACATGGCGTCATGGAGAACTTATATACGACTAGGGTGGCTGACCTGGGGTCATTGGGTACATATATAAGACTAGGGGGGGTCACATGGGGTCATTGAGTACTTATATAGGACTAGGGTGGGTCACATTGGGTCATTGAGTACTTATATAGGATTAGGGTGGCTGTCCTGGGGTCATTGGGTACTTATATAAGACTAGGGTGGGTCACATGTGGTCATTGAGTACGTATATAGGACAAGGGTGGGTCACATGGGGTCATTGAGTAATTATATAGCACTAGGGTGGCTGACCTGGGGTCATTGGGTACTTATATAAGACTAGGGTGGGTCACATGGGGTCATTGAGTACGTATATAGGACAAGGGTGGGTCACATGGGGTCATTGAGTAATTATATACCACTAGGGTGGCTGACCTGGGGTCATTGAGTACATATATAGGCCTAGGGGGGGTCACATGGGGTCATTGAGTACTTATATAGGACTAGGGGGGGTCACATGGGGTCGTTGAGTACTTATATAGGACTAGGGTGGGTCACATGGCGTCATGGAGAACTTATATACGACTAGGGTGGCTGACCTGGGGTCATTGGGTACATATATAAGACTAGGGGGGGTCACATGGGGTCATTGAGTACTTATATAGGACTAGGGGTGTCACATGGGGTCATTGAGTACTTATATAGGACATGGGGGGTCGCTTGGGGTCATTGAGCACTTATATAGGACTAGGGTGGGTCACATGGGGTCATTGAGTACTTATATAGGTCTAGGGGGGGTCACATGGGGTCGTTGAGTACTTATATAGGACTAGGGTGGGTCACATGGGGTCATTGAGTACTTATATGGGAATAGGGTGGCTGACCTCGGGTCATTGAGTACTTATATAAGACTAGGGGGGGTCACATGGGGTCATTGAGTACTTATATAGGACTAGGGTGGGTCACATTGGGTCATTGAGTACTTATATAAGACTAGGGTGGCTGACCCGGGGTCATTGGGTACATATATAAGACTAAGGGGGGGTCACATGGGGTCATTGAGTACTTATATAGGACTAGGGTGGGTCACATGGGGTCATTGAGTAATTATATAGCACTAGGGTGGCTGACCTGGGGTCATTGAGTACATATATAGGCCTAGGGGGGGTCACATGGGGTCATTGAGTACTTATATAGGACTAGGGGGGGTCACATGGGGTCGTTGAGTACTTATATAGGACTAGGGTGGGTCACATGGCGTCATGGAGAACTTATATACGACTAGGGTGGCTGACCTGGGGTCATTGGGTACATATATAAGACTAGGGGGGGTCACATGGGGTCATTGAGTACTTATATAGGACTAGGGTGGGTCACATGGGGTCATTGAGTAATTATATAGCACTAGGGTGGCTGACCTGGGGTCATTGAGTACATATATAGGCCTAGGGGGGGTCACATGGGGTCATTGAGTACTTATATAGGACTAGGGGGGGGTCACATGGGGTCGTTGAGTACTTATATAGGACTAGGGGGAGTCACATGGGGTCATTGAGTATTTATATAGGACTAGGGTGGGTCACATGGGGTCATTAAGTAATTATATAGGACTAGGGTGGGTCACATGGGTTCATTGAGTACTTATATAGGACTTGGGTGGGTCACATGGGATCATTGAGTACTTATATAGGACTAGGGGGGTGACATGGGGTCATTGAGTACTTATATAGGACTAGGAGGGGTCACATGTGGTCATTGGGTACTTATATGGGACTAGGGTGGCTGACCTCGGATCATTGAGTACTTATATAAGACTAGGGGGGGTCACATGGGGTCATTGAGTACTTATATAGGACTAGGGTGGGTCACATTGGGTCATTGAGTACTTATATAAGACTAGGGTGGCTGACCTGGGGTCATTGGGTACATATATAAGACTAAGGGGGGTCACATGGGGTCATTGAGTACTTATATAGGACATGGGGGTCGCATGGGGTCATTGAGTACTTATATAGGACTAGGGTGGGTCACATGGGGTCATTGAGTACTTATATAGCACTAATGTAAGTCACATGGGGTCATTGAATACTTATATAGGACTAGGGTGGGTCACATGGGGTCGTTGAGTACTTATATAGGACTAGGGTGGGTCACATGGGGTCATTGAGTACTTATATGGGAATAGGGTGGCTGACCTCGGGTCATTGAGTACTTATATAAGACTAGGGGGGGTCACATGGGGTCATTGAGTACTTATATAGGACTAGGGTGGGTCACATTGGGTCATTGAGTACTTATATAAGACTAGGGTGGCTGACCCGGGGTCATTGGGTACATATATAAGACTAAGGGGGGTCACATGGGGTCATTGAGTACTTATATAGGACTAGGGTGGGTCACATGGGGTCATTGAGTAATTATATAGCACTAGGGTGGCTGACCTGGGGTCATTGAGTACATATATAGGCCTAGGGGGGGTCACATGGGGTCATTGAGTACTTATATAGGACTAGGGGGGGTCACATGGGGTCGTTGAGTACTTATATAGGACTAGGGTGGGTCACATGGCGTCATGGAGAACTTATATACGACTAGGGTGGCTGACCTGGGGTCATTGGGTACATATATAAGACTAGGGGGGGTCACATGGGGTCATTGAGTACTTATATAGGACTAGGGTGGGTCACATGGGGTCATTGAGTAATTATATAGCACTAGGGTGGCTGACCTGGGGTCATTGAGTACATATATAGGCCTAGGGGGGGTCACATGGGGTCATTGAGTACTTATATAGGACTAGGGGGGGTCACATGGGGTCGTTGAGTACTTATATAGGACTAGGGGGAGTCACATGGGGTCATTGAGTATTTATATAGGACTAGGGTGGGTCACATGGGGTCATTAAGTAATTATATAGGACTAGGGTGGGTCACATGGGTTCATTGAGTACTTATATAGGACTTGGGTGGGTCACATGGGATCATTGAGTACTTATATAGGACTAGGGGGGTGACATGGGGTCATTGAGTACTTATATAGGACTAGGAGGGGTCACATGTGGTCATTGGGTACTTATATGGGACTAGGGTGGCTGACCTCGGATCATTGAGTACTTATATAAGACTAGGGGGGGTCACATGGGGTCATTGAGTACTTATATAGGACTAGGGTGGGTCACATTGGGTCATTGAGTACTTATATAAGACTAGGGTGGCTGACCTGGGGTCATTGGGTACATATATAAGACTAAGGGGGGTCACATGGGGTCATTGAGTACTTATATAGGACATGGGGGGTCGCATGGGGGTCATTGAGTACTTATATAGGACTAGGGTGGGTCACATGGGGTCATTGAGTACTTATATAGCACTAATGTAAGTCACATGGGGTCATTGAATACTTATATAGGACTAGGGTGGGTCACATGGGGTCATTGATTACTTATATAAGACTAGGGTGGGTCACATTGGTTCATTGAGTACTTATATAGGACATGGGGGGGGGGTGTCGCATGGGGTCAATGAGTACTTATATAAGACTAGGGTGGGTCACATGGGGTCATTGAGTACTTATATAGGACTAGGGGGGGGTCACATGGGGTTATTGAGTACTTATATAGGACTAGGGTGGCTGATCTGGCGTCATTGAGTACTTATATAGGACTAGGGGGGGGTCACATGGGGTCGTTGAGTACTTATATAGGACTAGGGTGGGTCACATGGCGTCATGGAGAACTTAAATACGACTAGGGTGGGAGACATGGGGTCATTTAGTACTTATATAGGACTAGGGGGGTTCACATGGGGTCATTGAGTACTTATATAGGACTAGGGGTGGTCACATGGGGTCATTGAGTACTTTTATAGGACTAGGGTGGCTGACCTGGGGTCATTGAGTACTTATATAGGACTAGGGGGGGTCACATGGGGTCGTTGAATACTTATATAGGACTAGGGTGGGTCACATGGCGTCATGGAGAACTTATATACGACTAGGGTGGCTGACCTGGGGTCATTTGGTACATATATAAGACTAAGGGGGGTCACATGGGGTCATTGAGTACTTATATAGGACTAGGGTGGGTCACATTGGGTCATTGAGTACTTATATAGGATTAGGGTGGCTGTCATGGGGTCATTGGGTACTTATATAAGACTAGGGTGGGTCACATGGGGTCATTGAGTACGTATATAGGACAAGGGTGGGTCACATGGGGTCATTGAGTAATTATATAGCACTAGGATAGGTCACATGGGGTCATTGAGTACTTATATAAGACTAGGGCGGGTCACATGGGGTCATTGAGTACTTATATAGGACTAGGGTGGGTCACATGGCGTCATGGAGAACTTATATACGACTAGGGTGGGAGACATGGGGTCATTTAGTACTTATATAGGACTTGGGGGGTCACATGGGGTCATTGAGTACTTATATAGGACTAGGATGGCTGACCTGGGGTCATTGAGTACTTATATAGGACTAGGGGGGGTCACATGGGGTCATTGAGTACTTATATAGGACTAGGGGTGTCACATGGGGTCATTGAGTACTTATATAGCACTAATGTAAGTCACATGGGGTCATTGAATACTTATATAGGACTAGGGTGGGTCACATGGGGTCATTGAGTACTTATATAAGACTAGGGTGGGTCACATTGGGTCATTGAGTACTTATATAGGACATGGGGGGGGGGGTCGCATGGGGTCAATGAGTACTTATATAAGACTAGGGTGGGTCACATGGGGTCATTGAGTACTTATATAGGACTAGGGGGGGTCACATGGGGTTATTGAGTACTTATATAGGACTAGGGTGGCTGATCTGGCGTCATTGAGTACTTATATAGGACTAGGGGGGTTCACATGGGGTCATTGAGTACTTATATAGGACTAGGGGTGGTCACATGGGGTCATTGAGTACTTTTATAGGACTAGGGTGGCTGACCTGGGGTCATTGAGTACTTATATAGGACTAGGGGGGGTCACATGGGGTCGTTGAGTACTTATATAGGACTAGGGTGGGTCACATGGCGTCATGGAGAACTTATATACGACTAGGGTGGCTGACCTGGGGTCATTGGGTACATATATAAGACTAGGGGGGGTCACATGGGGTCATTGAGTACTTATATAGGACTAGGGTGGGTCACATTGGGTCATTGAGTACTTATATAGGATTAGGGTGGCTGTCCTGGGGTCATTGGGTACTTATATAAGACTAGGGTGGGTCACATGGGGTCATTGAGTAATTATATAACACTAGGATAGGTCACATGGGGTCATTGAGTACTTATATAGGACTAGGGTGGGTCACATTGGGTCATTGAGAACTTATATAGGACATGAGGGGGTCGCATGGGGTCATTGAGTACTTATATAGGACTAGCGTGGGTCACATGGGGTCATTGAGAACTTATATAGGACTAGGGGGAGTCACATGGGGTCATTGAGTATTTATATAGGACTAGGGTGGGTCACATGGGGTCATTAAGTAATTATATAGGACTAGGGTGGGTCACATGGGTTCATTGAGTACTTATATAGGACTTGGGTGGGTCACATGGGATCATTGAGTACTTATATAGGACTAGGGGGGGTGACATGGGGTCATTGAGTACTTATATAGGACTAGGAGGGGTCACATGTGGTCATTGGGTACTTATATGGGACTAGGGTGGCTGACCTCGGATCATTGAGTACTTATATAAGACTAGGGGGGGTCACATGGGGTCATTGAGTACTTATATAGGACTAGGGTGGGTCACATTGGGTCATTGAGTACTTATATAAGACTAGGGTGGCTGACCTGGGGTCATTGGGTACATATATAAGACTAAGGGGGGTCACATGGGGTCATTGAGTACTTATATAGGACTAGGGTGGGTCACATGGGGTCATTGAGTACTTATATAGGTCTAGGGGGGGTCACATGGGGTCATTGAGTACTTATATAGGACTAGGGGGGGTCACATGGGGTCATTGAGTACTTATATAGGACTAGGGTGGCTGACCTGGGGTCATTGAGTACTTATATAGGACTAGGGGGGGGGGGTCACATGGGTCGTTGAGTACTTATATAGGACTAGGGTGGCTCACATGGCGTCATGGAGAACTTATATACGACTAGGTTGGGAGACATGAGGTCATTTAGTACTTATATGGGACATGGGGGGTCACATGGGGTCATTGAGTACTTATATAGGACTAGGGTGGCTCACATGGCGTCATGGAGAACTTATATAAGACTAGGTTGGGAGACATGGGGTCATTTAGTACTTATATGGGACATGGGGGGTCACATGGGGTCATTTAGTACTTATATAGGACTAGGGTGGGTCACATGGGGTCATTGAGTACTTATGTAGCACTAGGGTAAGTCACATGGGTTCATTGAATACTTGTATAGGACTAGGGTGGGTCACATGGGGTCATTGAGTACTTATATAAGACTAGGGTGGGTCACATTGGGTCATTGAGTCCTTATATAGGACATGGGGGGGGGGGGGGTCGCATGGGGTCACTGAGTACTTATATAGGACTAGGGTGGGTCACATGGGGTCATTGAGTACTTATTTGGACTAGGGGGGGTCACATGGGGTTATTGAGTACTTATATAGGACTAGGGTGGCTGACCTGGGGTCATTGAGTACTTATATAGGACTAGGGGGGGGTCACATGGGGTCGTTGAGTACTTATATAGGACTAGGGTGGGTCACATTGGGTCATTGAGTACTTATATAGGACATGGGGGGGGGGGGGTCGCATGGGGTCAATGAGTACTTATATAAGACTAGGGTGGGTCACATGGGGTCATTGAGTACTTATATAGGACTAGGGGTGGTCACATGGGGTCATTGAGTACTTTTATAGGACTAGGGTGGCTGACCTGGGGTCATTGAGTACTTATATAGGACTAGGGGGGGTCACATGGGGTCGTTGAGTACTTATATAGGACTAGGGTGGGTCACATGGCGTCATGGAGAACTTATATACGACTAGGGTGGCTGACCTGGGGTCATTGGGTACATATATAAGACTAGGGGGGGTCACATGGGGTCATTGAGTACTTATATAGGACTAGGGTGGGTCACATTGGGTCATTGAGTACTTATATAGGATTAGGGAGGCTGTCCTGGGGTCATTGGGTACTTATATAAGACTAGGGTGGGTCACATGGGGTCATTGAGTACGTATATAGGACAAGGGTGGGTCACATGGGGTCATTGAGTAATTATATAACACTAGGATAGGTCACATGGGGTCATTGAGTACTTATATAGGACTAGGGCGGGTCACATGGGGTCATTGAGTACTTATATAAGACTAGGGTGGGTCACATTGGGTCATTGAGAACTTATATAGGACATGAGGGGGTCGCATGGGGTCATTGAGTACTTATATAGGACTAGCGTGGGTCACATGGGGTCATTGAGAACTTATATAGGACTAGGGGGAGTCACATGGGGTCATTGAGTATTTATATAGGACTAGGGTGGGTCACATGGGGTCATTAAGTAATTATATAGGACTAGGGTGGGTCACATGGGTTCATTGAGTACTTATATAGGACTTGGGTGGGTCACATGGGATCATTGAGTACTTATATAGGACTAGGGTGGGTCACATTGGGTCATTGAGTACTTATATAAGACTAGGGTGGCTGACCTGGGGTCATTGGGTACATATATAAGACTAAGGGGGGTCACATGGGGTCATTGAGTACTTATATCGGACTAGGGTGGGTCACATGGGGTCATTGAGTACTTATATAGGTCTAGGGGGGGTCACATGGGGTCATTGAGTACTTATATAGGACTAGGGGGGTCACATGGGGTCATTGAGTACTTATATAGGACTAGGGTGGCTCACTAGGCGTCATGGAGAACTTATATACGACTAGGTTAAGAGACATGGGGTCATTTAGTACTTATATGGGACATGGGGGGTCACATGGGGTCATTGAGTACTTATATAGGACTAGGGTGGGTTACATGGGGTCATTGAGTACTTATATAGGACTAGGGTGGGTCACATGGGGTCATTATGAACTTATACAGGAATAGGGTGTGTCACATGGGGTAATTGAGTACTTATATAGGACTAGGGGTGGTCACATGGGGTCATTGAGTACTTATATAGGACTAGGGGGGGTCACATGAGGTCATTGAGTACTTATATAGGACTAGGGTGGCTGACCTGGGGTCATTGAGTACTTATATAGGACTAGGGTGGGTCACATGGGGTCATTGAGTACTTACATAGGACTAGGGTGGGTCACATTCGGTCATTGAGTACTTATATAGGACATGGGGGGGGGGGGGTCGCATGGGGTCAATGAGTACTTATATAGGACTAGGGTGGGTCACATGGGGTCATTGAGTACTTATGTAGCACTAGGGTAAGTCACATGGGGTCATTGAATACTTATATAGGACTATGGTGGGTCACATGGGGTCATTCAGTACTTATATAAGACTAGGGTGGGTCATATTGGGTCATTGAGTACTTATATAGGACATGGGGGGGGGTCGCATGGGGTCAATGAGTACTTATATAGGACTAGGGTGGGTCACATGGGGTCATTGAGTACTTATATAGGACTAGGGGGGGTCACATGGGGTCATTGAGTACTTATATAGGACTAGGGTGGCTGACCTGGGGTCATTGAGTACTTATATAGGACTAGGGGGGGTCACATGGGGTCGTTGAGTACTTATATAGGACTAGGGTGGGTCACATGGCGTCATGGAGAACTTAAATAAGACTAGGGTGGGAGACATGGGGTCATTGAGTACTTATATAGGACTAGGGTGGGTCACATGGGGTCATTGAGTACTTATATAGGACTAGGGTGGGTCACATGGCGTCATGGAGAACTTATATACCACTAGGGTGGGAGACATGGGGTCATTTAGTACTTATATAGGACTTGGGGGGTCACATGGGGTCATTGAGTACTTATATAGGACTAGGATGGCTGACCTGGGGTCATTGAGTACTTATATAGGACTAGGGGGGGTCACATGGGGTCATTGAGTACTTATATAGGACTAGGGGTGTCACATGGGGTCATTGAGTACTTATATAGGACATGGGGGTCGCATGGGGTCATTGAGTACTTATATAGGACTAGGGTGGGTCACATGGGGTCATTGAGTACTTATATAGCACTAATGTAAGTCACATGGGGTCATTGAATACTTATATAGGACTAGGGTGGGTCACATGGGGTCATTGATTACTTATATAAGACTAGGGTGGGTCACATTGGTTCATTGAGTACTTATATAGGACATGGGGGGGGGGTCGCATGGGGTCAATGAGTACTTATATAAGACTAGGGTGGGTCACATGGGGTCATTGAGTACTTATATAGGACTAGGGGGGGTCACATGGGGTTATTGAGTACTTATATAGGACTAGGGTGGCTGATCTGGCGTCATTGAGTACTTATATAGGACTAGGGGGGGGTCACATGGGGTCGTTGAGTACTTATATAGGACTAGGGTGGGTCACATGGCGTCATGGAGAACTTAAATACGACTAGGGTGGGAGACATGGGGTCATTTAGTACTTATATAGGACTAGGGGGGTTCACATGGGGTCATTGAGTACTTATATAGGACTAGGGGTGGTCACATGGGGTCATTGAGTACTTTTATAGGACTAGGGTGGGTGACCTGGGGTCATTGAGTACTTATATAGGACTAGGGGGGGTCACATGGGGTCGTTGAGTACTTATATAGGACCAGGGTGGGTCACATGGCGTCATGGAGAACTTATATACGACTAGGGTGGCTGACCTGGGGTCATTGGGTACATATATAAGACTAAGGGGGGTCACATGGGGTCATTGAGTACTTATATAGGACTAGGGTGGGTCACATTGGGTCATTGAGTACTTATATAGGATTAGGGTGGCTGTCCTGGGGTCATTAGGTACTTATATAAGACTAGGGTGGGTCACATGGGGTCATTGAGTACGTATATAGGACAAGGGTGGGTCACATGGGGTCATTGAGTAATTATATAGCACTAGGATAGGTCACATGGGGTCATTGAGTACTTATATAAGACTAGGGCGGGTCACATGGGGTCATTGAGTACTTATATAGGACTAGGGTGGGTCACATGGCGTCATGGAGAACTTATATACGACTAGGGTGGGAGACATGGGGTCATTTAGTACTTATATAGGACTTGGGGGGTCACATGGGGTCATTGAGTACTTATATAGGACTAGGATGGCTGACCTGGGGTCATTGAGTACTTATATAGGACTAGGGGGGGTCACATGGGGTCATTGAGTACTTATATAGGACTAGGGGTGTCATATGGGGTCATTGAGTACTTATATAGGACATGGGGGGTCGCATGGGGTCATTGAGTACTTATATAGGACTAGGGTGGGTCACATGGGGTCATTGAGTACTTATATAGCACTAATGTAAGTCACATGGGGTCATTGAATACTTATATAGGACTAGGGTGGGTCACATGGGGTCATTGAGTACTTATATAAGACTAGGGTGGGTCACATTGGGTCATTGAGTACTTATATAGGACATGGGGGGGGGGGGTCGCATGGGGTCAATGAGTACTTATATAAGACTAGGGTGGGTCACATGGGGTCATTGAGTACTTATATAGGACTAGGGGGGGTCACATGGGGTTATTGAGTACTTATATAGGACTAGGGTGGCTGATCTGGCGTCATTGAGTACTTATATAGGACTAGGGGGGTTCACATGGGGTCATTGAGTACTTATATAGGACTAGGGGTGGTCACATGGGGTCATTGAGTACTTTTATAGGACTAGGGTGGCTGACCTGGGGTCATTGAGTACTTATATAGGACTAGGGGGGGTCACATGGGGTCGTTGAGTACTTATATAGGACTAGGGTGGGTCACATGGCGTCATGGAGAACTTATATACGACTAGGGTGGCTGACCTGGGGTCATTGGGTACATATATAAGACTAGGGGGGGTCACATGGGGTCATTGAGTACTTATATAGGACTAGGGTGGGTCACATTGGGTCATTGAGTACTTATATAGGATTAGGGTGGCTGTCCTGGGGTCATTGGGTACTTATATAAGACTAGGGTGGGTCACATGGGGTCATTGAGTACGTATATAGGACAAGGGTGGGTCACATGGGGTCATTGAGTAATTATATAACACTAGGATAGGTCACATGGGGTCATTGAGTACTTATATAGGACTAGGGCGGGTCACATGGGGTCATTGAGTACTTATATAAGACTAGGGTGGGTCACATTGGGTCATTGAGAACTTATATAGGACATGAGGGGGTCGCATGGGGTCATTGAGTACTTATATAGGACTAGCGTGGGTCACATGGGGTCATTGAGAACTTATATAGGACTAGGGGGAGTCACATGGGGTCATTGAGTATTTATATAGGACTAGGGTGGGTCACATGGGGTCATTAAGTAATTATATAGGACTAGGGTGGGTCACATGGGTTCATTGAGTACTTATATAGGACTTGGGTGGGTCACATGGGATCATTGAGTACTTATATAGGACTAGGGGGGGTGACATGGGGTCATTGAGTACTTATATAGGACTAGGAGGGGTCACATGTGGTCATTGGGTACTTATATGGGACTAGGGTGGCTGACCTCGGATCATTGAGTACTTATATAAGACTAGGGGGGGTCACATGGGGTCATTGAGTACTTATATAGGACTAGGGTGGGTCACATTGGGTCATTGAGTACTTATATAAGACTAGGGTGGCTGACCTGGGGTCATTGGGTACATATATAAGACTAAGGGGGGTCACATGGGGTCATTGAGTACTTATATAGGACTAGGGTGGGTCACATGGGGTCATTGAGTACTTATATAGGTCTAGGGGGGGTCACATGGGGTCATTGAGTACTTATATAGGACTAGGGGGGGTCACATGGGGTCATTGAGTACTTATATAGGACTAGGGTGGCTGACCTGGGGTCATTGAGTACTTATATAGGACTAGGGGGGGGGTCACATGGGTCGTTGAGTACTTATATAGGACTAGGGTGGCTCACATGGCGTCATGGAGAACTTATATACGACTAGGTTGGGAGACATGAGGTCATTTAGTACTTATATGGGACATGGGGGGTCACATGGGGTCATTGAGTACTTATATAGGACTAGGGTGGCTCACATGGCGTCATGGAGAACTTATATAAGACTAGGTTGGGAGACATGGGGTCATTTAGTACTTATATGGGACATGGGGGGTCACATGGGGTCATTTAGTACTTATATAGGACTAGGGTGGGTCACATGGGGTCATTGAGTACTTATGTAGCACTAGGGTAAGTCACATGGGTTCATTGAATACTTGTATAGGACTAGGGTGGGTCACATGGGGTCATTGAGTACTTATATAAGACTAGGGTGGGTCACATTGGGTCATTGAGTCCTTATATAGGACATGGGGGGGGGGGTCGCATGGGGTCACTGAGTACTTATATAGGACTAGGGTGGGTCACATGGGGTCATTGAGTACTTATTTGGACTAGGGGGGGTCACATGGGGTTATTGAGTACTTATATAGGACTAGGGTGGCTGACCTGGGGTCATTGAGTACTTATATAGGACTAAGGGGGGGTCACATGGGGTCGTTGAGTACTTATATAGGACTAGGGTGGGTCACATGGCGTCATGGAGAACTTAAATACGACTAGGGTGGGAGACATGGGGTCATTGAGTTCTTATATAGGACTAGGGTGGGTCACATGGGGTCATTGAGTACTTATATAGGACTAGGGTGGGTCACATGGCGTCATGGAGAACTTATATACGACTAGGGTGGGAGACATGGGGTCATTTAGTACTTATATAGGACTTGGGGGGTCACATGGGGTCATTGAGTACTTATATAGGACTCGGATGGCTGACCTGGGGTCATTGAGTACTTATATAGGACTAGGGGGGGTCACATGGGGTCATTGAGTACTTATATAGGACTAGGGGTGTCACATGGGGTCATTGAGTACTTATATAGGACATGGGGGGTCGCATGGGGTCATTGAGTACTTATATAGGACTAGGGTGGGTCACATGGGGTCATTGAGTACTTATATAGCACTAATGTAAGTCACATGGGGTCATTGAATACTTATATAGGACTAGGGTGGGTCACATGGGGTCATTGAGTACTTATATAACACTAGGGTGGGTCACATTGGGTCATTGAGTACTTATATAGGACATGGTGGGGGGTCGCATGGGGTCAATGAGTACTTATATAAGACTAGGGTGGGTCACATGGGGTCATTGAGTACTTATATAGGACTAGGGGGGGTCACATGGGGTTATTGAGTACTTATATAGGACTAGGGTGGCTGACCTGGCGTCATTGAGTACTTATATAGGACTAGGGGGGGGTCACATGGGGTCGTTGAGTACTTATATAGGACTAGGGTGGGTCACATGGCGTCATGGAGAACTTAAATACGACTAGGGTGGGAGACATGGGGTCATTTAGTACTTATATAGGACTAGGGGGGTTCACATGGGGTCATTGAGTACTTATATAGGACTAGGGGTGGTCACATGGGGTCATTGAATACTTTTATAGGACTAGGGTGGCTGACCTGGGGTCATTGAGTACTTATATAGGACTAGGGGGGGTCACATGGGGTCGTTGAGTACTTATATAGGACTAGGGTGGGTCACATGGCGTCATGGAGAACTTATATACGACTAGGGTGGCTGACCTGGAGTCATTGGGTACATATATAAGACTAGGGAGGGTCACATGGGGTCATTGAGTACTTATATAGGACTAGGGTGGGTCACATAGGGTCATTGAGTACTTATATAGGATTAGGGTGGCTGTCCTGGGGTCATTGGGTACTTATATAAGACTAGGGTGGGTCACATGGGGTCATTGAGTACGTATATAGGACAAGGGTGGGTCACATGGGGTCATTGAGTAATTATATAGCACTAGGGTAGGTCACATGGGGTCATTGAGTACTTATATAGGACTAGGGCGGGTCACATGGGGTCATTGAGTACTTATATAAGACTAGGGTGGGTCACATTGGGTCATTGAGAACTTATATAGGACATGAGGGGATCGCATGGGGTCATTGAGTACTTATATAGGACTAGCGTGGGTCACATGGGGTCATTGAGAACTTATATAGGACTAGGGGGAGTCACATGGGGTCATTGAGTATTTATATAGGACTAGGGTGGGTCACATGGGGTCATTAAGTAATTATATAGGACTAGGGTGGGTCACATGGGTTCATTGAGTACTTATATAGGACATGGGGGGGGGGGGGTCGCATGGGGTCACTGAGTACTTATATAGGACTAGGGTGGGTCACATGGGGTCATTGAGTACTTATTTGGACTAGGGGGGGTCACATGGGGTTATTGAGTACTTATATAGGACTAGGGTGGCTGACCTGGGGTCATTGAGTACTTATATAGGACTAGGGGGGGGGGTCACATGGGGTCGTTGAGTACTTATATAGGACCAGGGTGGGTCACATGGCGTCATGGAGAACTTAAATACGACTAGGGTGGGAGACATGGGGTCATTGAGTTCTTATATAGGACTAGGGTGGGTCACATGGGGTCATTGAGTACTTATATAGGACTAGGGTGGGTCACATGGCGTCATGGAGAACTTATATACGACTAGGGTGGGAGACATGGGGTCATTTAGTACTTATATAGGACTAGGGGGGGTCACATGGGGTCATTGAGTACTTATATAGGACTAGGGTGGGTCACATTGGGTCATTGAGTACTTATATAAGACTAGGGTGGCTGACCTGGGGTCATTGGGTACATATATAAGACTAAGGGGGGTCACATGGGGTCATTGAGTACTTATATAGGACTAGGGTGGGTCACATGGGGTCATTGAGTACTTATATAGGTCTAGGGGGGGTCACATGGGGTCATTGAGTACTTATATAGGACTAGGGTGGCTGACCTGGGGCCATTGAGTACTTATATAGGACTAGGGGGGTCACATGGGGTCATTGAGTACTTATATAGGACTAGGGTGGCTCACAAGGCGTCATGGAGAACTTATATACGACTAGGTTGGGAGACATGGGGTCATTTAGTACTTATATAAGACATGGGGGGGGTCACATGGGGTCACTGAGTACTTATATAGGACTAGGGTGGGTTACATGGGGTCATTGAGTACTTATATAGGACTAGGGTGGGTCACATGGGGTCATTATGAACTTATACAGAAAAAGGGTGGGTCACATGGGGTCATTGAGTACTTATATAGGACTAGGGGGGGTCACATGGGGTCATTGAGTACTTATATAGGACTAGGGTGGCTGACCTGGGGTCATTGAGTACTTATATAGGACTAGGGGGGGTCACATGGGGTCATTGAGTACTTATATAGGACATGGGGGGGTCGCATGGGTCATTGAGTACTTATATAGGACTAGGGTGGGTCACATGGGGTCATTGAGTACTTATATAGGTCTAGGGGGGGTCACATGGGGTCATTGAGTACTTATATAGGACTAGGGTGGCTGACCTGGGGCCATTGAGTACTTATATAGGACTAGGGGGGTCACATGGGGTCATTGAGTACTTATATAGGACTAGGGTGGCTCACATGGCGTCATGGAGAACTTATATACGACTAGGTTGGGAGACATGGGGTCATTTAGTACTTATATGGGACATGGGGGGGTCACATGGGGTCATTGAGTACTTATATGGGACTAAAGTGGGTTACATGGGGTCATTGAGTACTTATATAGGACTAGGGTGGGTCACATGGGGTCATTATGAACTTATACTGGAATAGGGTGGGTCACATGGGGACATTGAGTACTTATATAGGACTAGAGGGGTCACATGGGGTCATTGAGTACTTATATAGGACTAGGGGGGGTCACATGGGGTCATTGAGTACTTATATAGGACTAGGGTGGCTGACCTGGGGTCATTGAGTACTTATATAGGACTAGGGTGGGTCACATGGGGTCATTGAGTACTTATATAGGACTAGGGTGGGTCACATTCGGTCATTGAGTACTTATATAGGACATGGGGGGGGTCGCATGGGGTCAATGAGTACTTATATAGGACTAGGGTGGGTCACATGGGGTCATTGAGTACTTATGTAGCACTAGGGTAAGTCACATGGGGTCATTGAATACTTATATAGGACTATGGTGGGTCACATGGGGTCATTCAGTACTTATATAAGACTAGGGTGGGTCATATTGGGTCATTGAGTACTTATATAGGACATGGGGGGGGGTCGCATGGGGTCAATGAGTACTTATATAGGACTAGGGTGGGTCACATGGGGTCATTGAGTACTTATATAGGACTAGGGGGGGTCACATGGGGTCATTGAGTACTTATATAGGACTAGGGTGGCTGACCTGGGGTCATTGAGTACTTATATAGGACTAGGGGGGGGTCACATGGGGTCGTTGAGTACTTATATAGGACTAGGGTGGGTCACATGGCGTCATGGAGAACTTAAATACGACTAGGGTGGGAGACATGGGGTCATTGAGTTCTTATATAGGACTAGGGTGGGTCACATGGGGTCATTGAGTACTTATATAGGACTAGGGTGGGTCACATGGCGTCATCGAGAACTTATATACGACTAGGGGTGTCACATGGGGTCATTGAGTACTTATATAGGACATGGGGGGTCGCATGGGGTCATTGAGTACTTATATTGGACTAGGGTGGGTCACATGGGGTCATTGAGTACTTATATAGCACTACTGTAAGTCACATGGGGTCATTGAATACTTATATAGGACTAGGGTGGGTCACATGGGGTCATTGAGTACTTATATAGGACTAGGGTGGGTCACATGGGGTCATTGAGTACTTATATAGGTCTAGGGGGGGTCACATGGGGTCATTGAGTACTTATATAGGACTAGGGTGGCTGACCTGGGGCCATTGAGTACTTATATAGGACTAGGGGGGTCACATGGGGTCATTGAGTACTTATATAGGACTAGGGTGGCTCACATGGCGTCATGGAGAACTTATATACGACTAGGTTGGGAGACATGGGGTCATTTAGTACTTATATGGGACATGGGGGGGTCACATGGGGTCATTGAGTACTTATATGGGACTAAAATGGGTTACATGGGGTCATTGAGTACTTATATAGGACTAGGGTGGCTGACCTGGGGCCATTGAGTACTTATATAGGACTAGGGGGGTCACATGGGGTCATTGAGTACTTATATAGGACTAGGGTGGCTCACAAGGCGTCATGGAGAACTTATATACGACTAGGTTGGGAGACATGGGGTCATTTAGTACTTATATAAGACATGGGGGGGGTCACATGGGGTCACTGAGTACTTATATAGGACTAGGGTGGGTTACATGGGGTCATTGAGTACTTATATAGGACTAGGGTGGGTCACATGGGGTCATTATGAACTTATACAGAAAAAGGGTGGGTCACATGGGGTCATTGAGTACTTATATAGGACTAGGGGGGGTCACATGGGGTCATTGAGTACTTATATAGGACTAGGGTGGCTGACCTGGGGTCATTGAGTACTTATATAGGACTAGGGGGGGTCACATGGGGTCATTGAGTACTTATATAGGACATGGGGGGGTCGCATGGGTCATTGAGTACTTATATAGGACTAGGGTGGGTCACATGGGGTCATTGAGTACTTATATAGGTCTAGGGGGGGTCACATGGGGTCATTGAGTACTTATATAGGACTAGGGTGGCTGACCTGGGGCCATTGAGTACTTATATAGGACTAGGGGGGTCACATGGGGTCATTGAGTACTTATATAGGACTAGGGTGGCTCACATGGCGTCATGGAGAACTTATATACGACTAGGTTGGGAGACATGGGGTCATTTAGTACTTATATGGGACATGGGGGGGTCACATGGGGTCATTGAGTACTTATATGGGACTAAAGTGGGTTACATGGGGTCATTGAGTACTTATATAGGACTAGGGTGGGTCACATGGGGTCATTATGAACTTATACTGGAATAGGGTGGGTCACATGGGGACATTGAGTACTTATATAGGACTAGAGGGGTCACATGGAGTCATTGAGTACTTATATAGGACTAGGGGGGGTCACATGGGGTCATTGAGTACTTATATAGGACTAGGGTGGCTGACCTGGGGTCATTGAGTACTTATATAGGACTAGGGTGGGTCACATGGGGTCATTGAGTACTTATATAGGACTAGGGTGGGTCACATTCGGTCATTGAGTACTTATATAGGACATGGGGGGGGTCGCATGGGGTCAATGAGTACTTATATAGGACTAGGGTGGGTCACATGGGGTCATTGAGTACTTATGTAGCACTAGGGTAAGTCACATGGGGTCATTGAATACTTATATAGGACTATGGTGGGTCACATGGGGTCATTCAGTACTTATATAAGACTAGGGTGGGTCATATTGGGTCATTGAGTACTTATATAGGACATGGGGGGGGGTCGCATGGGGTCAATGAGTACTTATATAGGACTAGGGTGGGTCACATGGGGTCATTGAGTACTTATATAGGACTAGGGGGGGTCACATGGGGTCATTGAGTACTTATATAGGACTAGGGTGGCTGACCTGGGGTCATTGAGTACTTATATAGGACTAGGGGGGGGTCACATGGGGTCGTTGAGTACTTATATAGGACTAGGGTGGGTCACATGGCGTCATCGAGAACTTATATACGACTAGGGGTGTCACATGGGGTCATTGAGTACTTATATAGGACATGGGGGGTCGCATGGGGTCATTGAGTACTTATATTGGACTAGGGTGGGTCACATGGGGTCATTGAGTACTTATATAGCACTACTGTAAGTCACATGGGGTCATTGAATACTTATATAGGACTAGGGTGGGTCACATGGGGTCATTGAGTACTTATATAGGACTAGGGTGGGTCACATGGCGTCATCGAGAACTTATATACGACTAGGGGTGTCACATGGGGTCATTGAGTACTTATATAGGACATGGGGGGTCGCATGGGGTCATTGAGTACTTATATTGGACTAGGGTGGGTCACATGGGGTCATTGAGTACTTATATAGCACTACTGTAAGTCACATGGGGTCATTGAATACTTATATAGGACTAGGGTGGGTCACATGGGGTCATTGAGTACTTATATAGGACTAGGGTGGGTCACATGGGGTCATTGAGTACTTATATAGGTCTAGGGGGGGTCACATGGGGTCATTGAGTACTTATATAGGACTAGGGTGGCTGACCTGGGGCCATTGAGTACTTATATAGGACTAGGGGGGTCACATGGGGTCATTGAGTACTTATATAGGACTAGGGTGGCTCACATGGCGTCATGGAGAACTTATATACGACTAGGTTGGGAGACATGGGGTCATTTAGTACTTATATGGGACATGGGGGGGTCACATGGGGTCATTGAGTACTTATATGGGACTAAAATGGGTTACATGGGGTCATTGAGTACTTATATAGGACTAGGGGGGTCACATGGGGTCATTGAGTACTTATATAGGACTAGGGGGGGTCACATGGGGTCATTGAGTACTTATATAGGACTAGGGTGGCTGACCTGGGGTCATTGAGTACTTATATAGGACTAGGGGGGGTCACATGGGGTTATTGAGTACTTATATAGGAATAGGGTGGCTGACCTGGCGTCATTGAGTACTTATATAGGACTAGGGGGGGTCACATGGGGTCGTTGAGTACTTATATAGGACTAGGGTGGGTCACATGGCGTCATGGAGAACTTAAATACGACTAGGGTGGGAGACATGGGGTCATTTAGTACTTATATAGGACTAGGGGGGTTCACATGGGGTCATTGAATACTTATATAGGACTAGGGGTGGTCACATGGGGTCATTGAGTACTTTTATAGGACTAGGGTGGCTGACCTGGGGTCATTGAGTACTTATATAGGACTAGGGGGGGTCACATGGGGTCGTTGCGTACTTATATAGGACTAGGGTGGGTCACATGGCGTCATGGAGAACTTATATAGGATTAGGGTGGCTGTCCTGGGGTCATTGGGTACTTATATAAGACTAGGGTGGGTCACATGGGGTCATTGAGTACGTATATAGGACAAGGGTGGGTCACATGGGGTCATTGAGTAATTATATAGCACTAGGGTAGGTCACATGGGGTCATTGAGTACTTATATAGGACTAGGGCGGGTCACATGGGGTCATTGAGTACTTATATAGGACTAGGGTGGGTCACATGGGATCATTGAGTACTTATATAGGACTAGGGGGGGTGACATGGGGTCATTGAGTACTTATATAGGACTAGGAGGGGTCACATGTGGTCATTGGGTACTTATATGGGACTAGGGTGGCTCACAAGGCGTCATGGAGAACTTATATACGACTAGGTTGGGAGACATGGGGTCATTGAGAACTTATATAGGACATGAGGGGATCGCATGGGGTCATTGAGTACTTATATAGGACTAGCGTGGGTCACATGGGGTCATTGAGAACTTATATAGGACTAGGGGGAGTCACATGGGGTCATTGAGTATTTATATAGGACTAGGGTGGGTCACATGGGGTCATTAAGTAATTATATAGGACTAGGGTGGGTCACATGGGTTCATTGAGTACTTATATAGGACTAGGGTGGGTCACATGGGATCATTGAGTACTTATATAGGACTAGGGGGGGTGACATGGGGTCATTGAGTACTTATATAGGACTAGGAGGGGTCACATGTGGTCATTGGGTACTTATATGGGACTAGGGTGGCTGACCTCGGGTCATTGAGTACTTATATAAGACTAGGGGGGGTCACATGGGGTCATTGAGTACTTATATAGGACTAGGGTGGGTCACATGGCGTCATGGAGAACTTATATACGACTAGGGGTGTCACATGGGGTCATTGAGTACTTATATAGGACATGGGGGGTCGCATGGGGTCATTGAGTACTTATATTGGACTAGGGTGGGTCACATGGGGTCATTGAGTACTTATATAGCACTACTGTAAGTCACATGGGGTCATTGAATACTTATATAGGACTAGGGTGGGTCACATGGGGTCATTGAGTACTTATATAGGACTAGGGTGGGTCACATGGGGTCATTGAGTACTTATATAGGTCTAGGGGGGGTCACATGGGGTCATTGAGTACTTATATAGGACTAGGATGGCTGACCTGGGGTCATTGAGTACTTATATAGGACTAGGGGGTGTCACATGGGGTCATTGAGTACTTATATAGGACTAGGGGTGTCACATGGGGTCATTGAGTACTTATATAGGACATGGGGGGTCGCATGGGGTCATTGAGTACTTATATAGGACTAGGGTGGGTCACATGGGGTCATTGAGTACTTATATAGCACTAATGTAAGTCACATGGGGTCATTGAATACTTATATAGGACTAGGGTGGGTCACATGGGGTCATTGAGTACTTATATAAGACTAGGGTGGGTCACATTGGGTCATTGAGTACTTATATAGGACATGGTGGGGGGTCGCATGGGGTCAATGAGTACTTATATAAGACTAGGGTGGGTCACATGGGGTCATTGAGTACTTATATAGGACTAGGGGGGGTCACATGGGGTTATTGAGTACTTATATAGGACTAGGGTGGCTGACCTGGCGTCATTGAGTACTTATATAGGACTAGGGGGGGGTCACATGGGGTCGTTGAGTACTTATATAGGACTAGGGTGGGTCACATGGCGTCATGGAGAACTTAAATACGACTAGGGTGGGAGACATGGGGTCATTTAGTACTTATATAGGACTAGGGGGGTTCACATGGGGTCATTGAGTACTTATATAGGACTAGGGGTGGTCACATGGGGTCATTGAGTACTTTTATAGGACTAGGGTGGCTGACCTGGGGTCATTGAGTACTTATATAGGACTAGGGGGGGTCACATGGGGTCGTTGAGTACTTATATAGGACTAGGGTGGGTCACATGGCGTCATGGAGAACTTATATACGACTAGGGTGGCTGACCTGGAGTCATTGGGTACATATATAAGACTAGGGAGGGTCACATGGGGTCATTGAGTACTTATATAGGACTAGGGTGGGTCACATAGGGTCATTGAGTACTTATATAGGATTAGGGTGGCTGTCCTGGGGTCATTGGGTACTTATATAAGACTAGGGTGGGTCACATGGGGTCATTGAGTACGTATATAGGACAAGGGTGGGTCACATGGGGTCATTGAGTAATTATATAGCACTAGGGTAGGTCACATGGGGTCATTGAGTACTTATATAGGACTAGGGCGGGTCACATGGGGTCATTGAGTACTTATATAAGACTAGGGTGGGTCACATTGGGTCATTGAGAACTTATATAGGACATGAGGGGATCGCATGGGGTCATTGAGTACTTATATAGGACTAGCGTGGGTCACATGGGGTCATTGAGAACTTATATAGGACTAGGGGGAGTCACATGGGGTCATTGAGTATTTATATAGGACTAGGGTGGGTCACATGGGGTCATTAAGTAATTATATAGGACTAGGGTGGGTCACATGGGTTCATTGAGTACTTATATAGGACTAGGGTGGGTCACATGGGATCATTGAGTACTTATATAGGACTAGGGGGGGGTGACATGGGGTCATTGAGTACTTATATAGGACTAGGAGGGGTCACATGTGGTCATTGGGTACTTATATGGGACTAGGGTGGCTGACCTCGGGTCATTGAGTACTTATATAAGACTAGGGGGGGTCACATGGGGTCATTGAGTACTTATATAGGACTAGGGTGGGTCACATTGGGTCATTGAGTACTTATATAAGACTAGGGTGGCTGACCTGGGGTCATTGGGTACATATATAAGACTAAGGGGGGTCACATGGGGTCATTGAGTACTTATATAGGACTAGGGTGGGTCACATGGGGTCATTGAGTACTTATATAGGTCTAGGGGGGGTCACATGGGGTCATTGAGTACTTATATAGGACTAGGGTGGCTGACCTGGGGCCATTGAGTACTTATATAGGACTAGGGGGGTCACATGGGGTCATTGAGTACTTATATAGGACTAGGGTGGCTCACAAGGCGTCATGGAGAACTTATATACGACTAGGTTGGGAGACATGGGGTCATTTAGTACTTATATAGGACTAGGGGGGGTCACATGGGGTCATTGAGTACTTATATAGGACATGGGGGGGTCGCATGGGTCATTGAGTACTTATATAGGACTAGGGTGGGTCACATGGGGTCATTGAGTACTTATATAGGTCTAGGGGGGGTCACATGGGGTCATTGAGTACTTATATAGGACTAGGGTGGCTGACCCGGGGCCATTGAGTACTTATATAGGACTAGGGGGGTCACATGGGGTCATTGAGTACTTATATAGGACTAGGGTGGCTCACATGGCGTCATGGAGAACTTATATACGACTAGGTTGGGAGACATGGGGTCATTTAGTACTTATATGGGACATGGGGGGGTCACATGGGGTCATTGAGTACTTATATGGGACTAAAATGGGTTACATGGGGTCATTGAGTACTTATATAGGACTAGGGTGGGTCACATGGGGTCATTATGAACTTATACTGGAATAGGGTGGGTCACATGGGGACATTGAGTACTTATATAGGACTAGGGGGGGTCACATGGGGTCATTGAGTACTTATATAGGACTAGGGGGGGTCACATGGGGTCATTGAGTACTTATATAGGACTAGGGTGGCTGACCTGGGGTCATTGAGTACTTATATAGGACTAGGGGGGGTCACATGGGGTCATTGAGTACTTATATAGGACATGGGGGGGTCGCATGGGTCATTGAGTACTTATATAGGACTAGGGTGGGTCACATGGGGTCATTGAGTACTTATATAGGTCTAGGGGGGGTCACATGGGGTCATTGAGTACTTATATAGGACTAGGGTGGCTGACCCGGGGCCATTGAGTACTTATATAGGACTAGGGGGGTCACATGGGGTCATTATGAACTTATACAGAAAAAGGGTGGGTCACATGGGGTCATTGAGTACTTATATAGGACTAGGGTGGGTTACATGGGGTCATTGAGTACTTATATAGGACTAGGGTGGGTCACATGGGGTCATTATGAACTTATACAGAAAAAGGGTGGGTCACATGGGGTCATTGAGTACTTATATAGGACTAGGGGGGGTCACATGGGGTCATTGAGTACTTATATAGGACTAGGGGGGGTCACATGGGGTCATTGAGTACTTATATAGGACTAGGGTGGCTGACCTGGGGTCATTGAGTACTTATATAGGACTAGGGGGGGTCACATGGGGTCATTGAGTACTTATATAGGACATGGGGGGGTCGCATGGGTCATTGAGTACTTATATAGGACTAGGGTGGGTCACATGGGGTCATTGAGTACTTATATAGGTCTAGGGGGGGTCACATGGGGTCATTGAGTACTTATATAGGACTAGGGTGGCTGACCCGGGGCCATTGAGTACTTATATAGGACTAGGGGGGTCACATGGGGTCATTGAGTACTTATATAGGACTAGGGTGGCTCACATGGCGTCATGGAGAACTTATATACGACTAGGTTGGGAGACATGGGGTCATTTAGTACTTATATGGGACATGGGGGGGTCACATGGGGTCATTGAGTACTTATATGGGACTAAAGTGGGTTACATGGGGTCATTGAGTACTTATATAGGACTAGGGTGGGTCACATGGGGTCATTATGAACTTATACTGGAATAGGGTGGGTCACATGGGGACATTGAGTACTTATATAGGACTAGGGGGGTCACATGGGGTCATTGAGTACTTATATAGGACTAGGGTGGGTCACATTCGGTCATTGAGTACTTATATAGGACATGGGGGGGGTCGCATGGGGTCAATGAGTACTTATATAGGACTAGGGTGGGTCACATGGGGTCATTGAGTACTTATGTAGCACTAGGGTAAGTCACAAGGGGTCATTGAATACTTATATAGGACTATGGTGGGTCACATGGGGTCATTCAGTACTTATATAAGACTAGGGTGGGTCATATTGGGTCATTGAGTACTTATGTAGCACTAGGGTAAGTCACAAGGGGTCATTGAGTACTTATATAGGACTAGGGTGGGTCACATGGGGTCATTGAGTACTTATATAGGACTAGGGTGGGTCACATTCGGTCATTGAGTACTTATATAGGACATGGGGGGGGTCGCATGGGGTCAATGAGTACTTATATAGGACTAGGGTGGGTCACATGGGGTCATTGAGTACTTATGTAGCACTAGGGTAAGTCACAAGGGGTCATTGAATACTTATATAGGACTATGGTGGGTCACATGGGGTCATTCAGTACTTATATAAGACTAGGGTGGGTCATATTGGGTCATTGAGTACTTATATAGGACATGGGGGGGGGGGGGGGTCGCATGGGGTCAATGAGTACTTATATAGGACTAGGGTGGGTCACATGGGGTCATTGAGTACTTATATAGGACTAGGGGGGGTCACATGGGGTCATTGAGTACTTATATAGGACTAGGGTGGCTGACCTGGGGTCATTGAGTACTTATATAGGACTAGGGGGGGGTCACATGGGGTCGTTGAGTACTTATATAGGACTAGGGTGGGTCACATGGCGTCATGGAGAACTTAAATACGACTAGGGTGGGAGACATGGGGTCATTGAGTTCTTATATAGGACTAGGGTGGGTCACATGGGGTCATTGAGTACTTATATAGGACATGGGGGGTCGCATGGGGTCATTGAGTACTTATATTGGACTAGGGTGGGTCACATGGGGTCATTGAGTACTTATATAGCACTACTGTAAGTCACATGGGGTCATTGAATACTTATATAGGACTAGGGTGGGTCACATGGGGTCATTGAGTACTTATATAGGACTAGGGTGGGTCACATGGGGTCATTGAGTACTTATATAGGTCTAGGGGGGGTCACATGGGGTCATTGAGTACTTATATAGGACTAGGGTGGCTGACCTGGGGCCATTGAGTACTTATATAGGACTAGGGGGGTCACATGGGGTCATTGAGTACTTATATAGGACTAGGGTGGCTCACATGGCGTCATGGAGAACTTATATACGACTAGGTTGGGAGACATGGGGTCATTTAGTACTTATATGGGACATGGGGGGGTCACATGGGGTCATTGAGTACTTATATGGGACTAAAATGGGTTACATGGGGTCATTGAGTACTTATATAGGACTAGGGTGGGTCACATGGGGTCATTATGAACTTATACTGGAATAGGGTGGGTCACATGGGGACATTGATTACTTATATAGGACTAGGGGGGTCACATGGGGTCATTGAGTACTTATATAGGACTAGGGGTGGTCACATGGGGTCATTGAGTACTTATATAGGACTAGGGTGGCTGACCTGGGGTCATTGAGTACTTATATAGGACTAGGGTGGGTCACATGGGGTCATTGAGTACTTATATAGGACTAGGGTGGGTCACATTCGGTCATTGAGTACTTATATAGGACATGGGGGGGGGGGGGTCGCATGGGGTCAATGAGTACTTATATAGGAGTAGGGTGGGTCACATGGGGTCATTGAGTACTTATGTAGCACTAGGGTAAGTCACATGGGGTCATTGAATACTTATATAGGACTATGGTGGGTCACATGGGGTCATTCAGTACTTATATAAGACTAGGGTGGGTCATATTGGGTCATTGAGTACTTATATAGGACATGGGGGGGTCGCATGGGGTCAATGAGTACTTATATAGGACTAGGGTGGGTCACATGGGGTCATTGAGTACTTATATAGGACTAGGGGGGGTCACATGGGGTCATTGAGTACTTATATAGGACTAGGGTGGCTGACCTGGGGTCATTGAGTACTAATATAGGACTAGGGGGGGGTCACATGGGGTCGTTGAGTACTTATATAGGACTAGGGTTGGTCACATGGCGTCATGGAGAACTTAAATACGACTAGGGTGGGAGACATGGGGTCATTGAGTTCTTATATAGGACTAGGGTGGGTGACATGGGGTCATTGAGTACTTATATAGGACTAGGGTGGGTCACATGGCGTCATGGAGAACTTATATACGACTAGGGTGGGAGACATGGGGTCATTTAGTACTTATATAGGACTTGGGGGGTCACATGGGGTCATTGAGTACTTATATAGGACTAGGATGGCTGACCTGGGGTCATTGAGTACTTATATAGGACTAGGGGGGGTCACATGGGGTCATTGAGTACTTATATAGGACTAGGGGTGTCACATGGGGTCATTGAGTACTTATATAGGACATGGGGGGTCGCATGGGGTCATTGAGTACTTATATAGGACTAGGGTGGGACACATGGGGTCATTGAGTACTTATATAGCACTAATGTAAGTCACATGGGGTCATTGAATACTTATATAGGATTAGGGTGGGTCACATGGGGTCATTGAGTACTTATATAAGACTAGGGTGGGTCACATTGGGTCATTGAGTACTTATATAGGACATGGGGGGGGTCGCATGGGGTCAATGAGTACTTATATAAGACTAGGGTGGGTCACATGGGGTCATTGAGTACTTATATAGGACTAGGGGGGGTCACATGGGGTTATTGAGTACTTATATAGGAATAGGGTGGCTGACCTGGCGTCATTGAGTACTTATATAGGACTAGGGGGGGGTCACATGGGGTCGTTGAGTACTTATATAGGACTAGGGTGGGTCACATGGCGTCATGGAGAACTTAAATACGACTAGGGTGGGAGACATGGGGTCATTTAGTACTTATATAGGACTAGGGGGGTTCACATGGGGTCATTGAATACTTATATAGGACTAGGGGTGGTCACATGGGGTCATTGAGTACTTTTATAGGACTAGGGTGGCTGACCTGGGGTCATTGAGTACTTATATAGGACTAGGGGGGGTCACATGGGGTCGTTGCGTACTTATATAGGACTAGGGTGGGTCACATGGCGTCATGGAGAACTTATATAGGATTAGGGTGGCTGTCCTGGGGTCATTGGGTACTTATATAAGACTAGGGTGGGTCACATGGGGTCATTGAGTACGTATATAGGACAAGGGTGGGTCACATGGGGTCATTGAGTAATTATATAGCACTAGGGTAGGTCACATGGGGTCATTGAGTACTTATATAGGACTAGGGCGGGTCACATGGGGTCATTGAGTACTTATATAGGACTAGGGTGGGTCACATGGGATCATTGAGTAATTATATAGGACTAGGGGGGGTGACATGGGGTCATTGAGTACTTATATAGGACTAGGAGGGGTCACATGTGGTCATTGGGTACTTATATGGGACTAGGGTGGCTCACAAGGCGTCATGGAGAACTTATATACGACTAGGTTGGGAGACATGGGGTCATTGAGAACTTATATAGGACATGAGGGGATCGCATGGGGTCATTGAGTACTTATATAGGACTAGCGTGGGTCACATGGGGTCATTGAGAACTTATATAGGACTAGGGGGAGTCACATGGGGTCATTGAGTATTTATATAGGACTAGGGTGGGTCACATGGGGTCATTAAGTAATTATATAGGACTAGGGTGGGTCACATGGGTTCATTGAGTACTTATATAGGACTAGGGTGGGTCACATGGGATCATTGAGTACTTATATAGGACTAGGGGGGGTGACATGGGGTCATTGAGTACTTATATAGGACTAGGAGGGGTCACATGTGGTCATTGGGTACTTATATGGGACTAGGGTGGCTGACCTCGGGTCATTGAGTACTTATATAAGACTAGGGGGGGTCACATGGGGTCATTGAGTACTTATATAGGACTAGGGTGGGTCACATTGGGTCATTGAGTACTTATATAAGACTAGGGTGGCTGACCTGGGGTCATTGGGTACATATATAAGACTAAGGGGGGTCACATGGGGTCATTGAGTACTTATATAGGACTAGGGTGGGTCACATGGGGTCATTGAGTACTTATATAGGTCTAGGGGGGGTCACATGGGGTCATTGAGTACTTATATAGGACTAGGGTGGCTGACCTGGGGCCATTGAGTACTTATATAGGACTAGGGGGGTCACATGGGGTCATTGAGTACTTATATAGGACTAGGGTGGCTCACAAGGCGTCATGGAGAACTTATATACGACTAGGTTGGGAGACATGGGGTCATTTAGTACTTATATGGGACATGGGGGGGTCACATGGGGTCATTGAGTACTTATATAGGACTAGGGTGGGTTACATGGGGTCATTGAGTACTTATATAGGACTAGGGTGGGTCACATGGGGTCATTATGAACTTATACAGAAAAAGGGTGGGTCACATGGGGTCATTGAGTACTTATATAGGACTAGGGGGGGTCACATGGGGTCATTGAGTACTTATATAGGACTAGGGGGGGTCACATGGGGTCATTGAGTACTTATATAGGACTAGGGTGGCTGACCTGGGGTCATTGAGTACTTATATAGGACTAGGGTGGGTCACATGGGGTCATTGAGTACTTATATAGGACTAGGGTGGGTCACATGGGATCATTGAGTACTTATATAGGACTAGGGGGGGTGACATGGGGTCATTGAGTACTTATATAGGACTAGGAGGGGTCACATGTGGTCATTGGGTACTTATATGGGACTAGGGTGGCTGACCTCGGGTCATTGAGTACTTATATAAGACTAGGGGGGGTCACATGGGGTCGTTGAGTACTTATATAGGACTAGGGTGGGTCACATGGCGTCATGGAGAACTTATATACGACTAGGGTGGGAGACAAGGGGTCATTTAGTACTTATATAGGACTAGGGGGGTCACATGGGGTCATTGAGTACTTATATAGGACTAGGGGGGGGTCACATGGGGTCATTGAGTACTTATATAGGACTAGGGTGGCTGACCTGGGGTCATTGAGTACTTATATAGGACTAGGGGGGGTCACATGGGTTCATTGAGTACTTATATAGGACTAGGGTGGGTCACATGGGATCATTGAGTACTTATATAGGACTAGGAAGGGTGACATGGGGTCATTGAGTACTTATATAGGACTAGGAGGGGTCACATGTGGTCATTGGGTACTTATATGGGACTAGGGTGGCTGACCTCGGGTCATTGAGTACTTATATAAGACTAGGGGGGGTCACATGGGGTCATTGAGTACTTATATAGGACTGGGGTGGGTCACATTGGGTCATTGAGTACTTATATAAGACTAGGGTGGCTGACCTGGGGTCATTGGGTACATATATAAGACTAAGGGGGGTCACATGGGGTCATTGAGTACTTATATAGGACTAGGGTGTGTCACATGGGGTCATTGAGTACTTATATAGGTCTAGGGGGAGTCACATGGGGTCATTGAGTACTTATATAGGACTAGGGTGGCTGACCTGGGGCCATTGAGTACTTATATAGGACTAGGGGTGTCACATGGGGTCATTGAGTACTTATATAGGACTAGGGTGGCTCACAAGGCGTCATGGAGAACTTATATACGACTAGGTTGGGAGACATGGGGTCATTTAGTACTTATATGGGACTTGGGGGGGTCACATGGGGTCATTGAGTACTTATATAGGACTAGGGTGGGTTACATGGGGTCATTGAGTACTTATATAGGACTAGGGTGGGTCACATGGGGTCATTATGAACTTATACAGAAAAAGGGTGGGTCACATGGGGTCATTGAGTACTTATATAGGACTAGGGGGGGTCACATGGGGTCATTGAGTACTTATATAGGACTAGGGGGGGTCACATGGGGTCATTGAGTACTTATATAGGACTAGGGTGGCTGACCTGGGGTCATTGAGTACTTATATAGGACTAGGGTGGGTCACATGGGGTCATTGAGTACTTATATAGGACTAGGGGGGGTCACATGGGGTCATTGAGTACTTATATAGGACTAGGGGGGGTCACATGGGGTCATTGAGTACTTATATAGGACTAGGGTGGCTGACCTGGGGTCATTGAGTACTTATATAGGACTAGGGTGGGTCACATGGGGTCATTGAGTACTTATATAGGACTAGGGTGGATCACATTCGGTCATTGAGTACTTATATAGGACATGGGGGGGGGGGTCGCATGGTGTCAATGAGTACTTATACAGGACTAGGGTGGGTCACATGGGGTCATTGATTACTTATGTAGCACTAGGGTAAGTCACATGGGGTCATTGAATACTTATATAGGACTAGGGTGGGTCACATGAGGTCATTGAGTACTTATATAAGACTAGGGTGGGTCACATTGGGTCATTGAGTACTTATATAGGACATGGGGGGGGTCGCATGGGGTCAATGAGTACTTATATAGGACTAGGGTGGGTCACATGGGGTCATTGAGTACTTATATAGGACTAGGGGGGGTCACATGGGGTCATTGAGTACTTATATAGGACTAGGGTGGCTGACCTGGGGTCATTGAGTACTTATATAGGACTAGGGGGGGGGGGTCACATGGGTCGTTGAGTACTTATATAGGACTAGGGTGGCTCACATGGCGTCATGGAGAACTTATATACGACTAGGTTGGGAGACATGGGGTCATTTAGTACTTATATGGGACATGGGGGGTCACATGGGGTCATTGAGTACTTATATAGGACTAGGGTGGCTCACATGGCGTCATGGAGAACTTATATAAGACTAGGTTGGGAGACATGGGGTCATTTAGTACTTATATGGGACATGGGGGGTCACATGGGGTCATTGAGTACTTATATAGGACTAGGGTGGCTGACCTGGGGTCATTGAGTACTTATATAGGACTAGGGTGGGTCACATGGGGTCATTGAGTACTTATATAGGACTAGGGTGGGTCACATTCGGTCATTGAGTACTTATATAGGACATGGGGGGGGGGGGTCGCATGGGGTCAATGAGTACTTATATAGGACTAGGGTGGGTCACATGGGGTCATTGAGTACTTATGTAGCACTAGGGTAAGTCACATGGGGTCATTGAATACTTATATAGGACTATGGTGGGTCACATGGGGTCATTCAGTACTTATATAAGACTAGGGTGGGTCATATTGGGTCATTGAGTACTTATATAGGACATGGGGGGGGGGGTCGCATGGGGTCAATGAGTACTTATATAGGACTAGGGTGGGTCACATGGGGTCATTGAGTACTTATATAGGACTAGGGGGGGTCACATGGGGTCATTGAGTACTTATATAGGACTAGGGTGGCTGACCTGGGGTCATTGAGTACTTATATAGGACTAGGGGGGGGTCACATGGGGTCGTTGAGTACTTATATAGGACTAGGGTGGGTCACATGGCGTCATGGAGAACTTAAATACGACTAGGGTGGGAGACATGGGGTCATTGAGTTCTTATATAGGACTAGGGTGGGTCACATGGGGTCATTGAGTACTTATATAGGACTAGGGTGGGTCACATGGCGTCATGGAGAACTTATATACGACTAGGGGTGTCACATGGGGTCATTGAGTACTTATATAGGACATGGGGGGTCGCATGGGGTCATTGAGTACTTATATTGGACTAGGGTGGGTCACATGGGGTCATTGAGTACTTATATAGCACTACTGTAAGTCACATGGGGTCATTGAATACTTATATAGGACTAGGGTGGGTCACATGGGGTCATTGAGTACTTATATAGGACTAGGGTGGGTCACATGGGGTCATTGAGTACTTATATAGGTCTAGGGGGGGTCACATGGGGTCATTGAGTACTTATATAGGACTAGGGTGGCTGACCTGGGGCCATTGAGTACTTATATAGGACTAGGGGGGTCACATGGGGTCATTGAGTACTTATATAGGACTAGGGTGGCTCACATGGCGTCATGGAGAACTTATATACGACTAGGTTGGGAGACATGGGGTCATTTAGTACTTATATGGGACATGGGGGGGTCACATGGGGTCATTGAGTACTTATATGGGACTAAAATGGGTTACATGGGGTCATTGAGTACTTATATAGGACTAGGGTGGGTCACATGGGGTCATTATGAACTTATACTGGAATAGGGTGGGTCACATGGGGACATTGATTACTTATATAGGACTAGGGGGTCACATGGGGTCATTGAGTACTTATATAGGACTAGGGGTGGTCACATGGGGTCATTGAGTACTTATATAGGACTAGGGTGGCTGACCTGGGGTCATTGAGTACTTATATAGGACTAGGGTGGGTCACATGGGGTCATTGAGTACTTATATAGGACTAGGGTGGGTCACATTCGGTCATTGAGTACTTATATAGGACATGGGGGGGGGGGGTCGCATGGGGTCAATGAGTACTTATATAGGAGTAGGGTGGGTCACATGGGGTCATTGAGTACTTATGTAGCACTAGGGTAAGTCACATGGGGTCATTGAATACTTATATAGGACTATGGTGGGTCACATGGGGTCATTCAGTACTTATATAAGACTAGGGTGGGTCATATTGGGTCATTGAGTACTTATATAGGACATGGGGGGGGTCGCATGGGGTCAATGAGTACTTATATAGGACTAGGGTGGGTCACATGGGGTCATTGAGTACTTATATAGGACTAGGGGGGGTCACATGGGGTCATTGAGTACTTATATAGGACTAGGGTGGCTGACCTGGGGTCATTGAGTACTTATATAGGACTAGGGGGGGGTCACATGGGGTCGTTGAGTACTTATATAGGACTAGGGTTGGTCACATGGCGTCATGGAGAACTTAAATACGACTAGGGTGGGAGACATGGGGTCATTGAGTTCTTATATAGGACTAGGGTGGGTGACATGGGGTCATTGAGTACTTATATAGGACTAGGGTGGGTCACATGGCGTCATGGAGAACTTATATACGACTAGGGTGGGAGACATGGGGTCATTTAGTACTTATATAGGACTTGGGGGGTCACATGGGGTCATTGAGTACTTATATAGGACTAGGATGGCTGACCTGGGGTCATTGAGTACTTATATAGGACTAGGGGGGGTCACATGGGGTCATTGAGTACTTATATAGGACTAGGGGTGTCACATGGGGTCATTGAGTACTTATATAGGACATGGGGGGTCGCATGGGGTCATTGAGTACTTATATAGGACTAGGGTGGGACACATGGGGTCATTGAGTACTTATATAGCACTAATGTAAGTCACATGGGGTCATTGAATACTTATATAGGATTAGGGTGGGTCACATGGGGTCATTGAGTACTTATATAAGACTAGGGTGGGTCACATTGGGTCATTGAGTACTTATATAGGACATGGGGGGGGGGTCGCATGGGGTCAATGAGTACTTATATAAGACTAGGGTGGGTCACATGGGGTCATTGAGTACTTATATAGGACTAGGGGGGGTCACATGGGGTTATTGAGTACTTATATAGGAATAGGGTGGCTGACCTGGCGTCATTGAGTACTTATATAGGACTAGGGGGGGGGTCACATGGGGTCGTTGAGTACTTATATAGGACTAGGGTGGCTGACCTGGGGTCATTGAGTACTTATATAGGACTAGGGGGGGGTCACATGGGGTCGTTGAGTACTTATATAGGACTAGGGTGGGTCACATGGCGTCATGGAGAACTTATATAGCACTACTGTAAGTCACATGGGGTCATTGAATACTTATATAGGACTAGGGTGGGTCACATGGGGTCATTGAGTACTTATATAGGACTAGGGTGGGTCACATGGGGTCATTGAGTACTTATATAGGTCTAGGGGGGGTCACATGGGGTCATTGAGTACTTATATAGGACTAGGGTGGCTGACCTGGGGCCATTGAGTACTTATATAGGACTAGGGGGGTCACATGGGGTCATTGAGTACTTATATAGGACTAGGGTGGCTCACATGGCGTCATGGAGAACTTATATACGACTAGGTTGGGAGACATGGGGTCATTTAGTACTTATATGGGACATGGGGGGGTCACATGGGGTCATTGAGTACTTATATGGGACTAAAATGGGTTACATGGGGTCATTGAGTACTTATATAGGACTAGGGTGGGTCACATGGGGTCATTATGAACTTATACTGGAATAGGGTGGGTCACATGGGGACATTGATTACTTATATAGGACTAGGGGGGTCACATGGGGTCATTGAGTACTTATATAGGACTAGGGGTGGTCACATGGGGTCATTGAGTACTTATATAGGACTAGGGTGGCTGACCTGGGGTCATTGAGTACTTATATAGGACTAGGGTGGGTCACATGGGGTCATTGAGTACTTATATAGGACTAGGGTGGGTCACATTCGGTCATTGAGTACTTATATAGGACATGGGGGGGGGGGGGTCGCATGGGGTCAATGAGTACTTATATAGGAGTAGGGTGGGTCACATGGGGTCATTGAGTACTTATGTAGCACTAGGGTAAGTCACATGGGGTCATTGAATACTTATATAGGACTATGGTGGGTCACATGGGGTCATTCAGTACTTATATAAGACTAGGGTGGGTCATATTGGGTCATTGAGTACTTATATAGGACATGGGGGGGGTCGCATGGGGTCAATGAGTACTTATATAGGACTAGGGTGGGTCACATGGGGTCATTGAGTACTTATATAGGACTAGGGGGGGTCACATGGGGTCATTGAGTACTTATATAGGACTAGGGTGGCTGACCTGGGGTCATTGAGTACTTATATAGGACTAGGGGGGGGTCACATGGGGTCGTTGAGTACTTATATAGGACTAGGGTTGGTCACATGGCGTCATGGAGAACTTAAATACGACTAGGGTGGGAGACATGGGGTCATTGAGTTCTTATATAGGACTAGGGTGGGTGACATGGGGTCATTGAGTACTTATATAGGACTAGGGTGGGTCACATGGCGTCATGGAGAACTTATATACGACTAGGGTGGGAGACATGGGGTCATTTAGTACTTATATAGGACTTGGGGGGTCACATGGGGTCATTGAGTACTTATATAGGACTAGGATGGCTGACCTGGGGTCATTGAGTACTTATATAGGACTAGGGGGGGTCACATGGGGTCATTGAGTACTTATATAGGACTAGGGGTGTCACATGGGGTCATTGAGTACTTATATAGGACATGGGGGGTCGCATGGGGTCATTGAGTACTTATATAGGACTAGGGTGGGACACATGGGGTCATTGAGTACTTATATAGCACTAATGTAAGTCACATGGGGTCATTGAATACTTATATAGGATTAGGGTGGGTCACATGGGGTCATTGAGTACTTATATAAGACTAGGGTGGGTCACATTGGGTCATTGAGTACTTATATAGGACATGGGGGGGGGGGTCGCATGGGGTCAATGAGTACTTATATAAGACTAGGGTGGGTCACATGGGGTCATTGAGTACTTATATAGGACTAGGGGGGGTCACATGGGGTTATTGAGTACTTATATAGGAATAGGGTGGCTGACCTGGCGTCATTGAGTACTTATATAGGACTAGGGGGGGGGTCACATGGGGTCGTTGAGTACTTATATAGGACTAGGGTGGGTCACATGGCGTCATGGAGAACTTAAATACGACTAGGGTGGGAGACATGGGGTCATTTAGTACTTATATAGGACTAGGGGGGTTCACATGGGGTCATTGAATACTTATATAGGACTAGGGGTGGTCACATGGGGTCATTGAGTACTTTTATAGGACTAGGGTGGCTGACCTGGGGTCATTGAGTACTTATATAGGACTAGGGGGGGTCACATGGGGTCGTTGAGTACTTATATAGGACTAGGGTGGGTCACATGGCGTCATGGAGAACTTATATAGGATTAGGGTGGCTGTCCTGGGGTCATTGGGTACTTATATAAGACTAGGGTGGGTCACATGGGGTCATTGAGTACGTATATAGGACAAGGGTGGGTCACATGGGGTCATTGAGTAATTATATAGCACTAGGGTAGGTCACATGGGGTCATTGAGTACTTATATAGGACTAGGGCGGGTCACATGGGGTCATTGAGTACTTATATAGGACTAGGGTGGGTCACATGGGATCATTGAGTACTTATATAGGACTAGGGGGGGTGACATGGGGTCATTGAGTACTTATATAGGACTAGGAGGGGTCACATGTGGTCATTGGGTACTTATATGGGACTAGGGTGGCTCACAAGGCGTCATGGAGAACTTATATACGATTAGGTTGGGAGACATGGGGTCATTGAGAACTTATATAGGACATGAGGGGATCGCATGGGGTCATTGAGTACTTATATAGGACTAGCGTGGGTCACATGGGGTCATTGAGAACTTATATAGGACTAGGGGGAGTCACATGGGGTCATTGAGTATTTATATAGGACTAGGGTGGGTCACATGGGGTCATTAAGTAATTATATAGGACTAGGGTGGGTCACATGGGTTCATTGAGTACTTATATAGGACTAGGGTGGGTCACATGGGATCATTGAGTACTTATATAGGACTAGGGGGGGTGACATGGGGTCATTGAGTACTTATATAGGACTAGGAGGGGTCACATGTGGTCATTGGGTACTTATATGGGACTAGGGTGGCTGACCTCGGGTCATTGAGTACTTATATAAGACTAGGGGGGGTCACATGGGGTCATTGAGTACTTATATAGGACTAGGGTGGGTCACATTGGGTCATTGAGTACTTATATAAGACTAGGGTGGCTGACCTGGGGTCATTGGGTACATATATAAGACTAAGGGGGGTCACATGGGGTCATTGAGTACTTATATAGGACTAGGGTGGGTCACATGGGGTCATTGAGTACTTATATAGGTCTAGGGGGGGTCACATGGGGTCATTGAGTACTTATATAGGACTAGGGTGGCTGACCTGGGGCCATTGAGTACTTATATAGGACTAGGGGGGTCACATGGGGTCATTGAGTACTTATATAGGACTAGGGTGGCTCACAAGGCGTCATGGAGAACTTATATACGACTAGGTTGGGAGACATGGGGTCATTTAGTACTTATATGGGACATGGGGGGGTCACATGGGGTCATTGAGTACTTATATAGGACTAGGGTGGGTTACATGGGGTCATTGAGTACTTATATAGGACTAGGGTGGGTCACATGGGGTCATTATGAACTTATACAGAAAAAGGGTGGGTCACATGGGGTCATTGAGTACTTATATAGGACTAGGGGGGGTCACATGGGGTCATTGAGTACTTATATAGGACTAGGGGGGGTCACATGGGGTCATTGAGTACTTATATAGGACTAGGGTGGCTGACCTGGGGTCATTGATTACTTATATAGGACTAGGGTGGGTCACATGGGGTCATTGAGTACTTATATAGGACTAGGGTGGGTCACATGGGATCATTGAGTACTTATATAGGACTAGGGGGGGTGACATGGGGTCATTGAGTACTTATATAGGACTAAGAGGGGTCACATGTGGTCATTGGGTACTTATATGGGACTAGGGTGGCTGACCTCGGGTCATTGAGTACTTATATAAGACTAGGGGGGGTCACATGGGGTCGTTGAGTACTTATATAGGACTAGGGTGGGTCACATGGCGTCATGGAGAACTTATATACGACTAGGGTGGGAGACAAGGGGTCATTTAGTACTTATATAGGACTAGGGGGGTCACATGGGGTCATTGAGTACTTATATAGGACTAGGGGGGGGTCACATGGGGTCATTGAGTACTTATATAGGACTAGGGTGGCTGACCTGGGGTCATTGAGTACTTATATAGGACTAGGGGGGGGTCACATGGGTTCATTGAGTACTTATATAGGACTAGGGTGGGTCACATGGGATCATTGAGTACTTATATAGGACTAGGAAGGGTGACATGGGGTCATTGAGTACTTATATAGGACTAGGAGGGGTCACATGTGGTCATTGGGTACTTATATGGGACTAGGGTGGCTGACATCGGGTCATTGAGTACTTATATAAGACTAGGGGGGGTCACATGGGGTCATTGAGTACTTATATAGGACTGGGGTGGGTCACATTGGGTCATTGAGTACTTATATAAGACTAGGGTGGCTGACCTGGGGTCATTGGGTACATATATAAGACTAAGGGGGGTCACATGGGGTCATTGAGTACTTATATAGGACTAGGGTGGGTCACATGGGGTCATTGAGTACTTATATAGGTCTAGGGGGGGGTCACATGGGGTCATTGAGTACTTATATAGGACTAGGGTGGCTGACCTGGGGCCATTGAGTACTTATATAGGACTAGGGGTGTCACATGGGGTCATTGAGTACTTATATAGGACTAGGGTGGCTCACAAGGCGTCATGGAGAACTTATATACGACTAGGTTGGGAGACATGGGGTCATTTAGTACTTATATGGGACTTGGGGGGGTCACATGGGGTCATTGAGTACTTATATAGGACTAGGGTGGGTTACATGGGGTCATTGAGTACTTATATAGGACTAGGGTGGGTCACATGGGGTCATTATGAACTTATACAGAAAAAGGGTGGGTCACATGGGGTCATTGAGTACTTATATAGGACTAGGGGGGGTCACATGGGGTCATTGAGTACTTATATAGGACTAGGGGGGGTCACATGGGGTCATTGAGTACTTATATAGGACTAGGGTGGCTGACCTGGGGTCATTGAGTACTTATATAGGACTAGGGTGGGTCACATGGGGTCATTGAGTACTTATATAGGACTAGGGGGGGTCACATGGGGTCATTGAGTACTTATATAGGACTAGGGGGGGTCACATGGGGTCATTGAGTACTTATATAGGACTAGGGTGGCTGACCTGGGGTCATTGAGTACTTATATAGGACTAGGGTGGGTCACATGGGGTCATTGAGTACTTATATAGGACTAGGGTGTATCACATTCGGTCATTGAGTACTTATATAGGACATGGGGGGGGGGGTCGCATGGTGTCAATGAGTACTTATACAGGACTAGGGTGGGTCACATGGGGTCATTGATTACTTATGTAGCACTAGGGTAAGTCACATGGGGTCATTGAATACTTATATAGGACTAGGGTGGGTCACATGAGGTCATTGAGTACTTATATAAGACTAGGGTGGGTCACATTGGGTCATTGAGTACTTATATAGGACATGGGGGGGGGTCGCATGGGGTCAATGAGTACTTATATAGGACTAGGGTGGGTCACATGGGGTCATTGAGTACTTATATAGGACTAGGGGGGGTCACATGGGGTCATTGAGTACTTATATAGGACTAGGGTGGCTGACCTGGGGTCATTGAGTACTTATATAGGACTAGGGGGGGGGGGGTCACATGGGTCGTTGAGTACTTATATAGGACTAGGGTGGCTCACATGGCGTCATGGAGAACTTATATACGACTAGGTTGGGAGACATGGGGTCATTTAGTACTTATATGGGACATGGGGGGTCACATGGGGTCATTGAGTACTTATATAGGACTAGGGTGGCTCACATGGCGTCATGGAGAACTTATATAAGACTAGGTTGGGAGACATGGTGTCATTTAGTACTTATATGGGACATGGGGGGTCACATGGGGTCATTTAGTACTTATATAGGACTAGGGTGGGTCACATGGGGTCATTGAGTACTTATGTAGCACTAGGGTAAGTCACATGGGTTCATTGAATACTTGTATAGGACTAGGGTGGGTCACATGGGGTCATTGAGTACTTATATAAGACTAGGGTGGGTCACATTGGGTCATTGAGTCCTTATATAGGATATGGGGGGGGTCGCATGGGGTCAATGAGTACTTATATAGGACTAGGGTGGGTCACATGTGGTCATTGAGTACTTATATAAGACTAGGATGGGTCACATTGGGTCATTGAGTACTTATATAGGACATGGGGGGGGGGGTCGCATGGGGTCAATGAGTACTTATATAGGACTAGGGTGGGTCACATGGGGTCATTGAGTACTTATTTGGACTAGGAGGGGTCACATGGGGTTATTGAGTACTTATATAGGACTAGGGTGGCTGACCTGGGGTCATTGAGTACTTATATAGGACTAGGGGGGGGGGGTCACATGGGGTCGTTGAGTACTTATATAGGACTAGGGTGGGTCACATGGCGTCATGGAGAACTTATATACGACTAGGGTGGGAGACATGGGGTCATTTAGTACTTATATAGGACTAGGGGGGTTCACATGGGGTCATTGAGTACTTATATAAGACTAGGGGGTGTCACATGGGGTCATTGAGTACTTATATAGGACTAGGGTGGCTGACCTGGGGTCATTGAGTACTTATATAGGACTAGGGGGGGTCACATGGGGTCATTGAGTACTTATATAGGACATGGGGGGGTCGCATGGGGTCATTGAGTACTTATATAGTACTAGGGTGGGTCACATGGGGTCATTGAGTACTTATATAGGTCTAGGGGGGGTCACATGGGGTCATTGAGTACTTATATAGGACTAGGGTGGCTGACCTGGGGCCATTGAGTACTTATATAGGACTAGGGGGGTCACATGGGGTCATTGAGTACTTATATAGGACTAGGGTGGCTCACATGGCGTCATGGAGAACTTATATACGACTAGGTTGGGAGACATGGGGTCATTTAGTACTTATATGGGACATGGGGGGGTCACATGGGGTCATTGAGTACTTATATGGGACTAAAGTGGGTTACATGGGGTCATTGAGTACTTATATAGGACTAGGGTGGGTCACATGGGGTCATTATGAACTTATACTGGAATAGGGTGGGTCACATGGGGACATTGAGTACTTATATAGGACTAGGGGGGTCACATGGGGTCATTGAGTACTTATATAGGACTAGGGGGGGGTCACATGGGGTCATTGAGTACTTATATAGGACTAGGGTGGCTGACCTGGGGTCATTGAGTACTTATATAGGACTAGGGTGGGTCACATGGGGTCATTGAGTACTTATATAGGACTAGGGTGGGTCACATTCTGTCATTGAGTACTTATATAGGACATGGGGGGGGGGTTCGCATGGGGTCAATGAGTACTTATATAGGACTAGGGTGGGTCACATGGGGTCATTGAGTACTTATATAGCACTAGCGTAAGTCACATGGGGTCATTGAATACTTATATAGGACTAGGGTGGGTCACATGGGGTCATTGAGTACTTATATAAGACTAGGGTGGTTCACATTGGGTCATTGAGTACTTATATAGGACTAGGGTGGGTCACATGGGGTCATTATGAACTTATACAGGAATAGGGTGGGTCACATGGGGTCATTGAGTACTTATATAGGACTAGGGGGGTCACATGGGGTCATTGAGTACTTATATAGGACTAGGGGGGGTCACATGGGGTCATTGAGTACTTATATAGGACTAGGGGGGGGGGTCACATGGGGTCGTTGAGTACTTATATAGGATTAGGGTGGGTCACATGGCGTCATGGAGAACTTATATACGACTAGGGTGGGAGACAAGGGGTCATTTAGTACTTATATAGGACTAGGGGGGTCACATGGGGTCATTGAGTACTTATATAGGACTAGGGGGGGGTCACATGGGGTCATTGAGTACTTATATAGGACTAGGGTGGCTGACCTGGGGTCATTGAGTACTTATATAGGACTAGGGGGGGTCACATGGGGTCATTGAGTACTTATATAGGACTAGGGGTGTCACATGGGGTCATTGAGTACTTATATAGGACTAGGGGGGGTCACATGGGGTCATTGAGTACTTATATAGGACTAGGGGGGGGGGTCACATGGGGTCGTTGAGTACTTATATAGGATTAGGGTGGGTCACATGGCGTCATGGAGAACTTATATACGACTAGGGTGGGAGACAAGGGGTCATTGAGTACTTATATAAGACTAGGGTGGGTCACATGGGGACATTGAGTACTTATATAGGACTAGGGTGGGTCACATTCTGTCATTGAGTACTTATATAGGACTAGGGGGGGTCACATGGGGTCATTGAGTACTTATATAGGACTAGGGGTGTCACATGGGGTCATTGAGTACTTATATAGGACATGGGGGGGTCGCATGGGGTCATTGAGTACTTATATAGGACTAGGGTGGGTCACATGGGGTCATTGAGTACTTATATAGCACTAGGGTAAGTCACATGGGGTCATTGAATACTTATATAGGACTAGGGTGGGTCACATGGGGTCATTGAGTACTTATATAAGACTAGGGAGGGTCACATTGGGTCATTGAGTACTTATATAGGACTAGTGTGGGTCACATGGGGTCATTATGAACTTATACAGGAATAGGGTGGGTCGCATGGGGTCATTGAGTACTTATATAGGACTAGGGGGGTCACATGGGGTCATTGAGTACTTATATAGGACTAGGGGGGGTCACATGGGGTCATTGAGTACTTATATAGGACTAGGGTGGCTGACCTGGGGTCATTGAGTACTTATATAGGACTAGGGTGGGTCACATGGGGTCATTGAGTACTTATATAGGACTAGGGTGGGTCACATTCTGTCATTGAGTACTTATATAGGACATGGGGGGGGGTTCGCATTGGGTCAATGAGTACTTATATAGGACTAGGGTGGGTCACATGGGGTCATTGAATACTTATATAGGACTAGGGTGGGTCACATGGGGTCATTGAGTACTTATATAAGACTAGGGTGGGTCACATTGGGTCATTGAGTACTTATATAGGACATGGGGGGGGGTCGCATGGGGTCAATGAGTACTTATATAGGACTAGGGTGGGTCACATGGGGTCCTTGAGTACTTATATAGGACTAGGGGGGGTCACATGGGGTCATTGAGTACTTATATAGGACTAGGGTGGCTGACCTGGGGTCATTGAGTACTTATATAGGACTAGGGGGGGGGGTCACATGGGGTCGTTGAGTACTTATATAGGAATAGGGTGGGTCACATGGCGTCATGGAGAACTTATATACGACTAGGGTGGGAGACAAGGGGTCATTTAGTACTTATATAGGACTAGGGGGGTCACATGGGGTCATTGAGTACTTATATAGGACTAGGGGGGGTCACATGGGGTCATTGAGTACTTATATAGGACTAGGGGGGGGGGGGTCACATGGGGTCGTTGAGTACTTATATAGGATTAGGGTGGGTCACATGGCGTCATGGAGAACTTATATACGACTAGGGTGGGAGACAAGGGGTCATTTAGTACTTATATAGGACTAGGGGGGTCACATGGGGCCATTGAGTACTTATATAAGACTAGGGGGGGGGTCACATGGGGTCATTGAGTACTTATATAGGACTAGGGTGGCTGACCTGGGGTCATTGAGTACTTATATAGGACTAGGGGGGGTCACATGGGGTCATTGAGTACTTATATAGGACTAGGGGTGTCACATGGGGTCATTGAGTACTTATATAGGACTAGGGGGGGTCACATGGGGTCATTGAGTACTTATATAGGACTAGGGTGGCTGAACTGGGGTCATTGAGTACTTATATAGGACTAGGATGGGTCACATGGCGTCATGGAGAACTTATATACGATTAGGGTGGGAGACATGGGGTCATTTAGTACTTATATAGGACTAGGGGGGTCACATGGGGACATTGAGTACTTATATAGGACTAGGGTGGCTGACCTGGGGTCATTGAGTACTTATATAGGACTAGGGGGGGTCACATGGGTTTATTGAGTACTTATATAGGACTAGGGGTGTCACATGGGGTCATTGAGTACTTATATAGGACATGGGGGGGGTCGCATGGGATCATTGAGTACTTATATAGGACTAGGGTGGGTCACATGGGGTCATTGAGTACTTATATAGCACTAGGGTAAGTCACATGGGGTCATTGAATACTTATATAGGACTAGGGTGGGTCACATGGGGTCATTGAGTACTTATATAAGACTAGGGTGGGTCACATTGGGTCATTGAGTACTTATATAGGACTAGGGTGGGTCACATGGGGTCATTATGAACTTATACAGGAATAGGGTGGGTCACATGGGGTCATTGAGTACTTATATAGGACTAGGGGGGTCACATGGGGTCATTGAGTACTTATATAGGACTAGGGGGGGTCACATGGGGTCATTGAGTACTTATATAGGACTAGGGTGGCTGACCTGGGGTCATTGAGTACTTATATAGGACTAGGGGGGGTCACATGGGGTCATTGAGTATTTATATAGGACTAGGGGTGTCACATGGGGTCATTGAGTACTTATATAGGACATGGGGGGGTCGCATGGGATCATTGAGTACTTATATAGGACTAGGGTGGGTCACATGGGGTCATTGAGTACTTATATAGGACTAGGGGGGGTCACATGGGGTCATTGAGTACTTATATAGGACTAGGGTGGCTAACCTGGGGTCATTGAGTACTTATATAGGACTAGGGTGGGTCACATGGGGTCATTGAGTACTTATATAGGACTAGGGTGGATCACATTCGGTCATTGAGTACTTATATAGGACATGGGGGGGGGGGTCGCATGGTGTCAATGAGTACTTATACAGGACTAGGGTGGGTCACATGGGGTCATTGATTACTTATGTAGCACTAGGGTAAGTCACATGGGGTCATTGAATACTTATATAGGACTAGGGTGGGTCACATGAGGTCATTGAGTACTTATATAAGACTAGGGTGGGTCACATTGGGTCATTGAGTACTTATATAGGACATGGGGGGGGGTCGCATGGGGTCAATGAGTACTTATATAGGACTAGGGTGGGTCACATGGGGTCATTGAGTACTTATATAGGACTAGGGGGGGTCACATGGGGTCATTGAGTACTTATATAGGACTAGGGTGGCTGACCTGGGGTCATTGAGTACTTATATAGGACTAGGGGGGGGGGGTCACATGGGTCGTTGAGTACTTATATAGGACTAGGGTGGCTCACATGGCGTCATGGAGAACTTATATACGACTAGGTTGGGAGACATGGGGTCATTTAGTACTTATATGGGACATGGGGGGTCACATGGGGTCATTGAGTACTTATATAGGACTAGGGTGGCTCACATGGCGTCATGGAGAACTTATATAAGACTAGGTTGGGAGACATGGGGTCATTTAGTACTTATATGGGACATGGGGGGTCACATGGGGTCATTTAGTACTTATATAGGACTAGGGTGGGTCACATGGGGTCATTGAGTACTTATGTAGCACTAGGGTAAGTCACATGGGTTCATTGAATACTTGTATAGGACTAGGGTGGGTCACATGGGGTCATTGAGTACTTATATAAGACTAGGGTGGGTCACATTGGGTCATTGAGTCCTTATATAGGATATGGGGGGGGGTCGCATGGGGTCAATGAGTACTTATATAGGACTAGGGTGGGTCACATGGGGTCATTGAGTACTTATATAGGACTAGGGGGGGTCACATGGGGTCATTGAGTACTTATATAGCACTAGGGTAAGTCACATGGGGTCATTGAATACTTATATAGGACTAGGGTGGGTCACATGGGGTCATTGAGTACTTATATAAGACTAGGATGGGTCACATTGGGTCATTGAGTACTTATATAGGACATGGGGGGGGGGGGGGGGTCGCATGGGGTCAATGAGTACTTATATAGGACTAGGGTGGGTCACATGGGGTCATTGAGTACTTATTTGGACTAGGAGGGGTCACATGGGGTTATTGAGTACTTATATAGGACTAGGGTGGCTGACCTGGGGTCATTGAGTACTTATATAGGACTAGGGGGGGGGGTCACATGGGGTCGTTGAGTACTTATATAGGACTAGGGTGGGTCACATGGCGTCATGGAGAACTTATATACGACTAGGGTGGGAGACATGGGGTCATTTAGTACTTATATAGGACTAGGGGGGTTCACATGGGGTCATTGAGTACTTATATAGGACTAGGGGGTGTCACATGGGGTCATTGAGTACTTATATAGGACTAGGGTGGCTGACCTGGGGTCATTGAGTACTTATATAGGACTAGGGGGGGTCACATGGGGTCATTGAGTACTTATATAGGACATGGGGGGGTCGCATGGGGTCATTGAGTACTTATATAGGACTAGGGTGGGTCACATGGGGTCATTGAGTACTTATATAGGTCTAGGGGGGGTCACATGGGGTCATTGAGTACTTATATAGGACTAGGGTGGCTGACCTGGGGCCATTGAGTACTTATATAGGACTAGGGGGGTCACATGGGGTCATTGAGTACTTATATAGGACTAGAGTGGCTCACATGGCGTCATGGAGAACTTATATACGACTAGGTTGGGAGACATGGGGTCATTTAGTACTTATATGGGACATGGGGGGGTCACATGGGGTCATTGAGTACTTATATGGGACTAAAGTGGGTTACATGGGGTCATTGAGTACTTATATAGGACTAGGGTGGGTCACATGGGGTCATTATGAACTTATACTGGAATAGGGTGGGTCACATGGGGACATTGAGTACTTATATAGGACTAGGGGGGTCACATGGGGTCATTGAGTACTTATATAGGACTAGGGGGGGTCACATGGGGTCATTGAGTACTTATATAGGACTAGGGTGGCTGACCTGGGGTCATTGAGTACTTATATAGGACTAGGGTGGGTCACATGGGGTCATTGAGTACTTATATAGGACTAGGGTGGGTCACATTCTGTCATTGAGTACTTATATAGGACATGGGGGGGGGGGGGTTCGCATGGGGTCAATGAGTACTTATATAGGACTAGGGTGGGTCACATGGGGTAATTGAGTACTTATACAGCACTAGCGTAAGTCACATGGGGTCATTGAATACTTATATAGGACTAGGGTGGGTCACATGGGGTCATTGAGTACTTATATAAGACTAGGGTGGTTCACATTGGGTCATTGAGTACTTATATAGGACTAGGGTGGGTCACATGGGGTCATTATGAACTTATACAGGAATAGGGTGGGTCACATGGGGTCATTGAGTACTTATATAGGACTAGGGGGGTCACATGGGGTCATTGAGTACTTATATAGGACTAGGGGGGGTCACATGGGGTCATTGAGTACTTATATAGGACTAGGGGGGGGGTCACATGGGGTCGTTGAGTACTTATATAGGATTAGGGTGGGTCACATGGCGTCATGGAGAACTTATATACGACTAGGGTGGGAGACAAGGGGTCATTTAGTACTTATATAGGACTAGGGGGGTCACATGGGGTCATTGAGTACTTATATAGGACTAGGGGGGGGTCACATGGGGTCATTGAGTACTTATATAGGACTAGGGTGGCTGACCTGGGGTCATTGAGTACTTATATAGGACTAGGGGGGGTCACATGGGGTCATTGAGTACTTATATAGGACTAGGGGTGTCACATGGGGTCATTGAGTACTTATATAGGACTAGGGGGGGTCACATGGGGTCATTGAGTACTTATATAGGACTAGGGTGGCTGACCTGGGGTCATTGAGTACTTATATAGGACTAGGGTGGGTCACATGGCGTCATGGAGAACTTATATACGATTAGGGTGGGAGACATGGGGTCATTTAGTACTTATATAGGACTAGGGGGGTCACATGGGGACATTGAGTACTTATATAGGACTAGGGTGGCTGACCTGGGGTCATTGAGTACTTATATAGGACTAGGGGGGGTCACATGGGGTCATTGAGTACTTATATAGGACTAGGGGTGTCACATGGGGTCATTGAGTACTTATATAGGACATGGGGGGGTCGCATGGGGTCATTGAGTACTTATATAGGACTAGGGTGGGTCACATGGGGTCATTGAGTACTTATATAGCACTAGGGTAAGTCACATGGGGTCATTGAATACTTATATAGGACTAGGGTGGGTCACATGGGGTCATTGAGTACTTATATAGGACTAGGGTGGGTCACATGGGGTCCTTGAGTACTTATATAGGACTAGGGGGGGTCACATGGGGTCATTGAGTACTTATATAGGACTAGGGTGGCTGACCTGGGGTCATTGAGTACTTATATAGGACTAGAGGGGTTCGCATTGGGTCAATGAGTACTTATATAGGACTAGGGTGGGTCACATGGGGTCATTGAGTACTTATATAGCACTAGCGTAAGTCACATGGGGCCTTTGAATACTTATATAGGACTAGGGTGGGTCACATGGGGTCATTGAGTACTTATATAAGACTAGGGTGGGTCACATTGGGTCATTGAGTACTTATATAGGACATGGGGGGGGGGTCGCATGGGGTCAATGAGTACTTATATAGGACTAGGGTGGGTCACATGGGGTCCTTGAGTACTTATATAGGACTAGGGGGGGTCACATGGGGTCATTGAGTACTTATATAGGACTAGGGTGGCTGACCTGGGGTCATTGAGTACTTATATAGGACTAGGGGGGGGGGGGGTCACATGGGGTCGTTGAGTACTTATATAGGAATAGGGTGGGTCACATGGCGTCATGGAGAACTTATATACGACTAGGGTGGGAGACAAGGGGTCATTTAGTACTTATATAGGACTAGGGGGGGGGGTCACATGGGGTCATTGAGCACTTATATAGGACTAGGGTGGCTGACCTGGGGTCATTGAGTACTTATATAGGACTAGGGGGGGTCACATGGGGTCATTGAGTACTTATATAGGACTAGGGGTGTCACATGGGGTCATTGAGTACTTATATAGGACTAGGGGGGTCACATGGGGTCATTAAGTACTTATATAGGACTAGGGTGGCTGACCTGGGGTCATTGAGTACTTATATAGGACTAGGGTGGGTCACATGGCGTCATGGAGAACTTATATACGATTAGGGTGGGAGACATGGGGTCATTTAGTACTTATATAGGACTAGGGGGGTCACATGGGGTCATTGAGTACTTATATAGGACTAGGGTGGCTGACCTGGGGTCATTGAGTACTTATATAGGACTAGGGGGGGTCACATGGGGTCATTGAGTACTTATATAGGACTAGGGGTGTCACATGGGGTCATTGAGTACTTATATAGGACATGGGGGGGTCGCATGGGGTCATTGAGTACTTATATAGGACTAGGGTGGCTGACCTGGGGTCATTGAGTACTTATATAGGACTAGGGGGGGGGGGTCACATGGGGTCGTTGAGTACTTATATAGGACTAGGGTGGGTCACATGGCGTCATGGAGAACTTATATACGACTAGGGTGGGAGACATGGGGTCATTTAGTACTTATTTGGACTAGGGGGGTTCACATGGGGTCATTGAGTACTTATATAGGACTAGGGGGGGTCACATGGGGTCACTGAGTACTTATATAGGACTAGGGTGGCTGACCTGGGGTCATTGAGTACTTATATAGGACTAGGGTGGCTGACCTGGGGTCATTGAGTACTTATATAGGACTAGGGGGGGTCACATGGGGTCATTGAGTACTTATATAGGACTAGGGGTGTCACATGGGGTCATTGAGTACTTATATAGGAGATGGGGGGGGTCGCATGGGGTCATTGAGTACTTATATAGGACTAGGGTGGGTCACATGGGGTCATTGAGTACTTATATAGCACTAGGGTAAGTCACATGGGGTCATTGAATACTTATATAGGACTAGGGTGGGTCACATGGGGTCATTAGGTACTTATATAAGACTAGGGTGGGTCACATTGGGTCATTGAGTACTTATATAGGACATGGGGGGGGGGTCGCATAGGGTCAATGAGTACTTATATAGGACTAGGGTGGGTCACATGGGGTCATTGAGTACTTATTTGGACTAGGGGGGGTCACATGGGGTAATTGAGTAATTATATAGCACTAGGGTGGCTGACCTGGGGTCATTGAGTACTTATATAGGACTAGGGGGGGGGGTCACATGGGGTCGTTGAGTACTTATATAGGACTAGGGTGGGTCACATGGCGTCATGGAGAACTTATATACGACTAGGGTGGGAGACATGGGGTCATTTAGTACTTATATAGGACTAGGGGTGTTCACATGGGGTCATTGAGTACTTATATAGGACTAGGGTGGGTCACATGGGGTCACTGAGTACTTATATAGGACTAGGGTGGCTGACCTGGGGTCATTGAGTACTTATATAGGACTAGGGGGGGTCGCATGGGGTCATTGAGTACTTATATAGGACTAGGGGGGTCACATGGGGTCATTGAGTACTTATATAGGACTAGGGTGGCTCACATGGCGTCATGGAGAACTTATATACGACTAGGTTGGGAGACATGGGGTCATTTAGTACTTATATGGGACATGGGGGGGTCACATGGGGTCATTGAGTACTTATATAGGAATAGGGTGGGTCACATGGGGTCGTTGAGTACTTATATAGGACTAGGGGGGGTCACATGCGGTCATTGAATACTTATATGGGACTAGGGGGGTTCACATGGGGTCATTGAGTACTTATATAGGACTAGGGGGGGTCACATGGGGTCGTTGAGTACTTATATAGGACTAGGGTGGGTCACATGGCGTCATTGAGTACTTATATAGGACATGGGGGGGGGGGTCGCATGGGGTCAATGAGTACTTATATAGGACTAGGGTGGGTCACATGGGGTCGTTGATTACTTATGTAGAACTAGGGTAAGTCACATGGGGTCATTGAATACTTATATAGGACTAGGGTGGGTCACATGAGGTCATTGAGTACTTATATAAGACTAGGGTGGGTCACATTGGGTCATTGAGTACTTATATAGGACATGGGGGGGGGTCGCATGGGGTCAATGAGTACTTATATAGGACTAGGGTGGGTCACATGGGGTCATTGAGTACTTATATAGGACTAGGGGGGGTCACATGGGGTCATTGAGTACTTATATAGGACTAGGGTGGCTGACCTGGGGTCATTGAGTACTTATATAGGACTAGGGGGGGGGGGTCACATGGGTCGTTGAGTACTTATATAGGACTAGGGTGGCTCACATGGCGTCATGGAGAACTTATATACGACTAGGTTGGGAGACATGGGGTCATTTAGTACTTATATGGGACATGGGGGGTCACATGGGGTCATTGAGTACTTATATAGGACTAGGGTGATCACATGGCGTCATGGAGAACTTATATAAGACTAGGTTGGGAGACATGGTGTCATTTAGTACTTATATGGGACATGGGGGGTCACATGGGGTCATTTAGTACTTATATAGGACTAGGGTGGGTCACATGGGGTCATTGAGTACTTATGTAGCACTAGGGTAAGTAACATGGGTTCATTGAATACTTGTATAGGACTAGGGTGGGTCACATGGGGTCATTGAGTACTTATATAAGACTAGGGTGGGTCACATTGGGTCATTGAGTCCTTATATAGGACATGGGGGGGGGGGTCGCATGGGGTCAATGAGTACTTATATAGGACTAGGGTGGGTCACATGGGGTCATTGAGTACTTATATAGGACTAGGGGGGGTCACATGGGGTCATTGAGTACTTTTATAGCACTAGGGTAAGTCACATGGGGTCATTGAATACTTATATAGGACTAGGGTGGGTCACATGGGGTCATTGAGTACTTATATAAGACTAGGGTGGGTCACATTGGGTCATTGAGTACTTATATAGGACATGGGGGGGGGGGGGGGTCGCATGGGGTCAATGAGTACTTATATAGGACTAGGGTGGGTCACATGGGGTCATTGAGTACTTATTTGGACTAGGGGGGGTCACATGGGGTTATTGAGTACTTATATAGGACTAGGGTGGCTGACCTGGGGTCGTTGAGTACTTATATAGGACTAGGGGGGGGGTCACATGGGGTCGTTGAGTACTTATATAGGACTAGGGTGGGTCAAATGGCGTCATGGAGAACTTATATACGACTAGGGTGGGAGACATGGGGTCATTTAGTACTTATATAGGACTAGGGGGGTTCACATGGGGTCATTGAGTACTTATATAGGACTAGGGGGTGTCAGATGGGGTCATTGAGTACTTATATAGGACTAGGGTGGCTGACCTGGGGTCATTGAGTACTTATATAGGACTAGGGGGGGTCACATGGGGTCATTGAGTACTTATATAGGACATGGGGGGGTCGCATGGGGTCATTGAGTACTTATATAGGACTAGGGTGGGTCACATGGGGTCATTGAGTACTTATATAAGTCTAGGGGGGGTCACATGGGGTCATTGAGTACTTATATAGGACTAGGGTGGCTGACCTGGGGCCATTGAGTACTTATATAGGACTAGGGGGGTCACATGGGGTCATTGAGTACTTATATAGGACTAGGGTGGCTCACATGGCGTCATGGAGAACTTTTATACGACTAGGTTGGGAGACATGGGGTCATTTAGTACTTATATGGGACATGGGGGGGTCACATGGGGTCATTGAGTACTTATATGGGACTAAAGTGGGTTCATGGGGTCATTGAGTACTTATATAGGACTAGGGGGGTCACATGGGGTCATTGAGTACTTATATAGGACTAGGGGGGGTCACATGGTGTCATTGAGTACTTATATAGGACTAGGGTGGCTGACCTGGGGTCATTGAGTACTTATATAGGACTAGGGTGGGTCACATGGGGTCATTGAGTACTTATATAGGACTAGGGTGGGTCACATTCTGTCATTGAGTACTTATATAGGACATGGGGGGGGGGGTTCGCATGGGGTCAATGAGTACTTATATAGGACTATGGTGGGTCACATGGGGTCATTGAGTACTTATATAGCACTAGCGTAAGTCACATGGGGTCATAGAATACTTATATAAGACTAGGGTGGGTCACATGGGGTCATTGAGTACTTATATAAGACTAGGGTGGGTCACATTGGGTCATTGAGTACTTATATAGGACATGGGGGGGGTCGCATGGGGTCAATGAGTACTTATATAGGACTAGGGTGGGTCACATGGGGTCATTGAGTACTTATATAGGACTAGGGGGGGTCACATGGGGTCATTGAGTACTTATATAGGACTAGGGTGGCTGACCTGGGGTCATTGAGTACTTATATAGGACTAGGGGGGGGGGGTCACATGGGGTCGTTGAGTACTTATATAGGACTAGGGTGGGTCACATGGCGTCATGGAGAACTTATATACGACTAGGGTGGGAGACAAGGGGTCATTTAGTACTTATATAGGACTAGGGGGTCACATGGGGTCATTGAGTACTTATATAGGACTAGGGGGGGGTCACATGGGGTCATTGAGTACTTATATAGGACTAGGGTGGCTGACCTGGGGTCATTGAGTACTTATATAGGACTAGGGTGGCTGACCTGGGGCCATTGAGTACTTATATAGGTCTAGGGGGGTCACATGGGGTCATTGAGTACTTATATAGGACTAGGGTGGCTCACAAGGCGTCATGGAGAACTTATATACGACTAGGTTGGGAGACATGGGGTCATTTAGTACTTATATGGGACATGGGGGGGTCACATGGGGTCATTGAGTACTTATATAGGACTAGGGTGGGTTACATGGGGTCATTGAGTACTTATATAGGACTAGGGTGGGTCACATGGGGTCATTATGAACTTATACAGAAAAAGGGTGGGTCACATGGGGTCATTGAGTACTTATATAGGACTAGGGGGGGTCACATGGGGTCATTGAGTACTTATATAGGACTAGGGTGGCTGACCTGGGGTCATTGAGTACTTATATAGGACTAGGGTGGGTCACATGGGGTCATTGAGTACTTATATAGGACTAGGGTGGATCACATTCGGTCATTGAGTACTTATATAGGACTAGGGTGGCTCACATGGCGTCATGGAGAACTTATATACGACTAGGTTGGGAGACATGGGGTCATTTAGTACTTATATGGGACATGGGTGGGTCACATGGGGTCATTGAGTACTTATATAGGAATAGGGTGGGTCACATGGGGTCATTGAGTACTTATATAGGACTAGGGGGGGTCACATGCGGTCATCGAATACTTATATAGGACTAGGGGGGTTCACATGGGGTCATTGAGTACTTATATAGGACTAGGGGGGGTCACATGGGGTCGTTGAGTACTTATATAGGACTAGGGTGGGTCACATGGCGTCATGGAGAACTTATATACGACTAGGGTGGGAGACATGGGGTCATTTAGTACTTATATAGGACTAGGGGGGGTCACATGGGGTCATTGAGTACTTATATAGGACATGGGGGGGGGTCGCATGGGGTCAATGAGTACTTATATAGGACTAGGATGGGTCACATGGGGTCATTGATTACTTATGTAGCACTAGGGTAAGTCACATGGGGTCATTGAATACTTATATAGGACTAGGGTGGGTCACATGAGGTCATTGAGTACTTATATAAGACTAGAGTGGGTCACATTGGGTCATTGAGTACTTATATAGGACATGGGGGGGGGGGTCGCATGGGGTCAATGAGTACTTATATAGGACTAGGGTGGGTCACATGGGGTCATTGAGTACTTATATAGGACTAGGGGGGGTCACATGGGGTCATTGAGTACTTATATAGGACTAGGGTGGCTGACCTGGGGTCATTGAGTACTTATATAGGACTAGGGGGGGGGGGGTCACATTGGTCGTTGAGTACTTATATAGGACTAGGGTGGCTCACATGGCGTCATGGAGAACTTATATACGACTAGGTTGGGAGACATGGGGTCATTTAGTACTTATATGGGACATGGGGGGTCACATGGGGTCATTGAGTACTTATATAGGACTTGGGTGATCACATGGCGTCATGGAGAACTTATATAAGACTTGGTTGGGAGACATGGGGTCATTTAGTACTTATATGGGACATGGGGGGTCACATGGGGTCATTTAGTACTTATATAGGACTAGGGTGGGTCACATGGGGTCATTGAGTACTTATGGAGCACTAGGGTAAGTCACATGGGTTCATTGAATACTTGTATAGGACTAGGGTGGGTCACATGGGGTCATTGAGTACTTATATAAGACTAGGGTGGGTCACATTGGGTCATTGAGTCCTTATATAGGACATGGGGGGGGTCGCATGGGGTCAATGAGTACTTATATAGGACTAGGGTGGGTCACATGGGGTCATTGAGTACTTATATAGGACTAGGGGGGGTCACATGGGGTCATTGAGTACTTATATAGCACTAGGGTAAGTCACATGGGGTCATTGAATACTTATATAGGACTAGGGTGGGTCACATGGGGTCATTGAGTACTTATATAAGACTAGGGTGGGTCACATTGGGTCATTGAGTACTTATATAGGACATGGGGGGGGGGGGGTCGCATGGGGTCAATGAGTATTTATATAGGACTAGGGTGGGTCACATGGGGTCATTGAGTACTTATTTGGACTAGGGGGGGTCACATGGGGTTATTGAGTACTTATATAGGACTAGGGTGGCTGACCTGGGGTCATTGAGTACTTATATAGGACTAGGGGGGGGGGTCACATGGGGTCGTTGAGTACTTATATAGGACTAGGGTGGGTCACATGGCGTCATGGAGAACTTATATAGGACATGGGGGGGTCGCATGGGGTCATTGAGTACTTATATAGGACTAGGGTGGGTCACATGGGGTCATTGAGTACTTATATAAGTCTAGGGGGGGTCACATGGGGTCATTGAGTACTTATATAGGACTAGGGTGGCTGACCTGGGGCCATTGAGTACTTATATAGGACTAGGGGGGTCACATGGGGTCATTGAGTACTTATATAGGACTAGGGTGGCTCACGTGGCGTCATGGAGAACTTATATACGACTAGGTTGGGAGACATGGGGTCATTTAGTACTTATATGGGACATGGGGGGGTCACATGGGGTCATTGAGTACTTATATGGGACTAAATTGGGTTACATGGGGTCATTGAGTACTTATATAGGACTAGGGTGGGTCACATGGGGTCATTATGAACTTATACTGGAATAGCGTGGGTCACATGGGGACATTGAGTACTTATATAGGACTAGGGGGGTCACATGGGGTCATTGAGTACTTATATAAGACTAGGGTGGGTCACATTGGGTCATTGAGTACTTATATAGGACATGGGGGGGGGGTCGCATGGGGTCAATGAGTACTTATATAGGACTAGGGTGGGTCACATGGGGTCATTGAGTACTTATATAGGACTAGGGTGGGTCACATTCTGTCATTGAGTACTTATATAGGACATGGGGGGGGGGGGGGGGTTCGCATGGGGTCAATGAGTACTTATATAGGACTAGGGTGGGTCACATGGGGTCATTGAGTACTTATATAGCACTAGCGTAAGTCACATGGGGTCATTGAATATTTATATAGGACTAGGGTGGGTCACATGGGGTCATTGAGTACTTATATAAGACTAGGGTGGGTCACATTGGGTCATTGAGTACTTATATAGGACATGGGGGGGGGGTCGCATGGGGTCAATGAGTACTTATATAGGACTAGGGTGGGTCACATGGGGTCATTGAGTACTTATATAGGACTAGGGGGGGTCACATGGGGTCATTGAGTACTTATATAGGACTAGGGTGGCTGACCTGGGGTCATTGAGTACTTATATAGGACTAGGGGGGTCACATGGGGTCATTAAGTACTTATATAGGACTAGGGTGGCTGACCTGGGGTCATTGAGTACTTATATAGGACTAGGGTGGGTCACATGGCGTCATTGAGTACTTATATAAGACTAGGGTGGGTCACATTGGGTCATTGAGTACTTATATAGGACATGGGGGGGGGTCGCATGGGGTCAATGAGTACTTATATAGGACTAGGGTGGGTCACATGGGGTCCTTGAGTACTTATATAGGACTAGGGGGGGTCACATGGGGTCATTGAGTACTTATATAGGACTAGGGTGGCTGACCTGGGTCATTGAGTACTTATATAGGACTAGGGGGGGGGTCACATGGGGTCGTTGAGTACTTATATAGGAATAGGGTGGGTCACATGGCGTCATGGAGAACTTATATACGACTAGGGTGGGAGACAAGGGGTCATTTAGTACTTATATAGGACTAGGGGGGTCACATGGTGTCATTGAGTACTTATATAGGACTAGGGGGGGTCACATGGGGTCATTGAGTACTTATATAGGACTAGGGGGGGGGTCACATGGGGTCGTTGAGTACTTATATAGGATTAGGGTGGGTCACATGGCGTCATGGAGAACTTATATACGACTAGGGTGGGAGACAAGGGGTCATTTAGTACTTATATAGGACTAGGGGGGTCACATGGGGCCATTGAGTACTTATATAGGACTAGGGGGGGGGTCACATGGGGTCATTGAGTACTTATATAGGACTAGGGTGGCTGACCTGGGGTCATTGAGTACTTATATAGGACTAGGGGGGGTCACATGGGGTCATTGAGTACTTATATAGGACTAGGGGTGTCACATGGGGTCATTGAGTACTTATATAGGACTAGGGGGGGTCACATGGGGTCATTGAGTACTTATATAGGACTAGGGTGGCTGACCTGGGGTCATTGAGTACTTATATAGGACTAGGGTGGGTCACATGGCGTCATGGAGAACTTATATACGATTAGGGTGGGAGACATGGGGTCATTTAGTACTTATATAGGACTAGGGGGGTCACATGGGGACATTGAGTACTTATATAGGACTAGGGTGGCTGACCTGGGGTCATTGAGTACTTATATAGGACTAGGGGGGGTCACATGGGGTCATTGAGTACTTATATAGGACTAGGGGTGTCACATGGGGTCATTGAGTACTTATATAGGACATGGGGGGGGTCGCATGGGATCATTGAGTACTTATATAGGAATAGGGTGGGTCACATGGGGTCATTGAGTACTTATATAGCACTAGGGTAAGTCACATGGGGTCATTGAATACTTATATAGGACTAGGGTGGGTCACATGGGGTCATTGAGTACTTATATAAGACTAGGGTGGGTCACATTGGGTCATTGAGTACTTATATAGGACTAGGGTGGGTCACATGGGGTCATTATGAACTTATACAGGAATAGGGTGGGTCACATGGGGTCATTGAGTACTTATTTGGACTAGGGGGGTCACATGGGGTCATTGAGTACTTATATAGGACTAGGGGGGGTCACATGGGGTCATTGAGTACTTATATAGGACTAGGGTGGCTGAGCTGGGGTCATTGAGTACTTATATAGGACTAGGGGGGGTCACATGGGGTCATTGAGTACTTATATAGGACTAGGGGTGTCACATGGGGTCATTGAGTACTTATATAGGACATGGGGGGGTCGCATGGGATCATTGAGTACTTATATAGGACTAGGGTGGGTCACATGGGGTCATTGAGTACTTATATAGCACTAGGGTAAGTCACATGGGGTCATTGAATACTTATATAGGACTAGGGTGGGTCACATGGGGTCATTGAGTACTTATATAAGACTAGGGTGGGTCACATTGGGTCATTGAGTACTTATATAGGACTAGGGTGGGTCACATGGGGTCATTATGAACTTATACAGGAATAGGGTGGGTCACATGGGGTCATTGAGTACTTATATAGGACTAGGGGGGTCACATGGGGTCATTGAGCACTTATATAGGACTAGGGGGGGTCACATGGGGTCATTGAGTACTTATATAGGACTAGGGTGGCTGACCTGGGGTCATTGAGTACTTATATAGGACTAGGGTGGGTCACATGGGGTCATTGAGTACTTATATAGGACTAGGGTGGGTCACATTCTGTCATTGAGTACTTATATAGGACATGGGGGGGGGGGGGTTCGCATTGGGTCAATGAGTACTTATATAGGACTAGGGTGGGTCACATGGGGTCATTGAGTACTTATATAGCACTAGCGTAAGTCACATGGGGCCTTTGAATACTTATATAGGACTAGGGTGGGTCACATGGGGTCATTGAGTACTTATATAAGACTAGGGTGGGTCACATTGGGTCATTGAGTACTTATATAGGACATGGGGGGCGGGTCGCATGGGGTCAATGAGTACTTATATAGGACTAGGGTGGGTCACATGGGGTCCTTGAGTACTTATATAGGACTAGGGGGGGTCACATGGGGTCATTGAGTACTTATATAGGACTAGGGTGGCTGACCTGGGGTCATTGAGTACTTATATAGGACTAGGGGGGGGGGGTCACATGGGGTCGTTGAGTACTTATATAGGAATAGGGTGGGTCACATGGCGTCATGGAGAACTTATATACGACTAGGGTGGGAGACAAGGGGTCATTTAGTACTTATATAGGACTAGGGGGGTCACATGGGGTCATTGAGTACTTATATAGGACTAGGGGGGGGGGGTCACATGGGGTCATTGAGCACTTATATAGGACTAGGGTGGCTGACGTGGGGTCATTGAGTACTTATATAGGACTAGGGGGGGTCACATGGGGTCATTGAGTACTTATATAGGACTAGGGGTGTCACATGGGGTCATTGAGTACTTATATAGGACTAGGGGGGTCACATGGGGTCATTAAGTACTTATATAGGACTAGGGTGGCTGACCTGGGGTCATTGAGTACTTATATAGGACTAGGGTGGGTCACATGGCGTCATGGAGAACTTATATACGATTAGGGTGGGAGACATGGGGTCATTTAGTACTTATATAGGACTAGGGGGGTCACATGGGGTCATTGAGTACTTATATAGGACTAGGGTGGCTGACCTGGGGTCATTGAGTACTTATATAGGACTAGGGGGGGTCACATGGGGTCATTGAGTACTTATATAGGACTAGGGGTGTCACATGGGGTCATTGAGTACTTATATAGGACATGGGGGGGTCGCATGGGGTCATTGAGTACTTATATAGGACTAGGGTGGCTGACCTGGGGTCATTGAGTACTTATATAGGACTAGGGGGGGGGTCACATGGGGTCGTTGAGTACTTATATAGGACTAGGGTGGGTCACATGGCGTCATGGAGAACTTATATACGACTAGGGTGGGAGACATGGGGTCATTTAGTACTTATTTGGACTAGGGGGGTTCACATGGGGTCATTGAGTACTTATATAGGACTAGGGGGGGTCACATGGGGTCACTGAGTACTTATATAGGACTAGGGTGGCTGACCTGGGGTCATTGAGTACTTATATAGGACTAGGGTGGCTGACCTGGGGTCATTGAGTACTTATATAGGACTAGGGGGGGTCACATGGGGTCATTGAGTACTTATATAGGACTAGGGGTGTCACATGGGGTCATTGAGTACTTATATAGGAGATGGGGGGGTCGCATGGGGTCATTGAGTACTTATATAGGACTAGGGTGGGTCACATGGGGTCATTGAGTACTTATATAGCACTAGGGTAAGTCACATGGGGTCATTGAATACTTATATAGGACTAGGGTGGGTCACATGGGGTCATTAGGTACTTATATAAGACTAGGGTGGGTCACATTGGGTCATTGAGTACTTATATAGGACATGGGGGGGGGTCGCATAGGGTCAATGAGTACTTATATAGGACTAGGGTGGGTCACATGGGGTCATTGAGTACTTATTTGGACTAGGGGGGGTCACATGGGGTAATTGAGTAATTATATAGCACTAGGGTGGCTGACCTGGGGTCATTGAGTACTTATATAGGACTAGGGGGGGGGGTCACATGGGGTCGTTGAGTACTTATATAGGACTAGGGTGGGTCACATGGCGTCATGGAGAACTTATATACGACTAGGGTGGGAGACATGGGGTCATTTAGTACTTATATAGGACTAGGGGTGTTCACATGGGGTCATTGAGTACTTATATAGGACTAGGGTGGGTCACATGGGGTCACTGAGTACTTATATAGGACTAGGGTGGCTGACCTGGGGTCATTGAGTACTTATATAGGACTAGGGGGGGTCGCATGGGGTCATTGAGTACTTATATAGGACTAGGGGGGTCACATGGGGTCATTGAGTACTTATATAGGACTAGGGTGGCTCACATGGCGTCATGGAGAACTTATATACGACTAGGTTGGGAGACATGGGGTCATTTAGTACTTATATGGGACATGGGGGGGTCACATGGGGTCATTGAGTACTTATATAGGAATAGGGTGGGTCACATGGGGTCGTTGAGTACTTATATAGGACTAGGGGGGGTCACATGCGGTCATTGAATACTTATATAGGACTAGGGGGGTTCACATGGGGTCATTGAGTACTTATATAGGACTAGGGGGGGTCACATGGGGTCGTTGAGTACTTATATAGGACTAGGGTGGGTCACATGGCGTCATTGAGTACTTATATAGGACATGGGGGGGGGGGTCGCATGGGGTCAATGAGTACTTATATAGGACTAGGGTGGGTCACATGGGGTCATTGATTACTTATGTAGCACTAGGGTAAGTCACATGGGGTCATTGAATACTTATATAGGACTAGGGTGGGTCACATGAGGTCATTGAGTACTTATATAAGACTAGGGTGGGTCACATTGGGTCATTGAGTACTTATATAGGACATGGGGGGGGGGTCGCATGGGGTCAATGAGTACTTATATAGGACTAGGGTGGGTCACATGGGGTCATTGAGTACTTATATAGGACTAGGGGGGGTCACATGGGGTCATTGAGTACTTATATAGGACTAGGGTGGCTGACCTGGGGTCATTGAGTACTTATATAGGACTAGGGGGGGGGGGGTCACATGGGTCGTTGAGTACTTATATAGGACTAGGGTGGCTCACATGGCGTCATGGAGAACTTATATACGACTAGGTTGGGAGACATGGGGTCATTTAGTACTTATATGGGACATGGGGGGTCACATGGGGTCATTGAGTACTTATATAGGACTAGGGTGATCACATGGCGTCATGGAGAACTTATATAAGACTAGGTTGGGAGACATGGGGTCATTTAGTACTTATATGGGACATGGGGGGTCACATGGGGTCATTTAGTACTTATATAGGACTAGGGTGGGTCACATGGGGTCATTGAGTACTTATGTAGCACTAGGGTAAGTAACATGGGTTCATTGAATACTTGTATAGGACTAGGGTGGGTCACATGGGGTCATTGAGTACTTATATAAGACTAGGGTGGGTCACATTGGGTCATTGAGTCCTTATATAGGACATGGGGGGGGGGTCGCATGGGGTCAATGAGTACTTATATAGGACTAGGGTGGGTCACATGGGGTCATTGAGTACTTATATAGGACTAGGGGGGGTCACATGGGGTCATTGAGTACTTATATAGCACTAGGGTAAGTCACATGGGGTCATTGAATACTTATATAGGACTAGGGTGGGTCACATGGGGTCATTGAGTACTTATATAAGACTAGGGTGGGTCACATTGGGTCATTGAGTACTTATATAGGACATGGGGGGGGGGTCGCATGGGGTCAATGAGTACTTATATAGGACTAGGGTGGGTCACATGGGGTCATTGAGTACTTATTTGGACTAGGGGGGGTCACATGGGGTTATTGAGTACTTATATAGGACTAGGGTGGCTGACCTGGGGTCGTTGAGTACTTATATAGGACTAGGGGGGGGGGTCACATGGGGTCGTTGAGTACTTATATAGGACTAGGGTGGGTCAAATGGCGTCATGGAGAACTTATATACGACTAGGGTGGGAGACATGGGGTCATTTAGTACTTATATAGGACTGGGGGGGTTCACATGGGGTCATTGAGTACTTATATAGGACTAGGGGGTGTCACATGGGGTCATTGAGTACTTATATAGGACTAGGGTGGCTGACCTGGGGTCATTGAGTACTTATATAGGACTAGGGGGGGTCACATGGGGTCATTGAGTACTTATATAGGACATGGGGGGGTCGCATGGGGTCATTGAGTACTTATATAGGACTAGGGTGGGTCACATGGGGTCATTGAGTACTTATATAAGTCTAGGGGGGGTCACATGGGGTCATTGAGTACTTATATAGGACTAGGGTGGCTGACCTGGGGCCATTGAGTACTTATATAGGACTAGGGGGGTCACATGGGGTCATTGAGTACTTATATAGGACTAGGGTGGCTCACATGGCGTCATGGAGAACTTATATACGACTAGGTTGGGAGACATGGGGTCATTTAGTACTTATATGGGACATGGGGGGGGTCACATGGGGTCATTGAGTACTTATATGGGACTAAAGTGGGTTACATGGGGTCATTGAGTACTTATATAGGACTAGGGGGGTCACATGGGGTCATTGAGTACTTATATAGGACTAGGGGGGGTCACATGGTGTCATTGAGTACTTATATAGGACTAGGGTGGCTGACCTGGGGTCATTGAGTACTTATATAGGACTAGGGTGGGTCACATGGGGTCATTGAGTACTTATATAGGACTAGGGTGGGTCACATTCTGTCATTGAGTACTTATATAGGACATGGGGGGGGGGGGTTTGCATGGGGTCAATGAGTACTTATATAGGACTAGGGTGGGTCACATGCGGTCATTGAGTACTTATATAGCACTAGCGTAAGTCACATGGGGTCATAGAATACTTATATAAGACTAGGGTGGGTCACATGGGGTCATTGAGTACTTATATAAGACTAGGGTGGGTCACATTGGGTCATTGAGTACTTATATAGGACATGGGGGGGTCGCATGGGGTCAATGAGTACTTATATAGGACTAGGGTGGGTCACATGGGGTCATTGAGTACTTATATAGGACTAGGGGGGGTCACATGGGGTCATTGAGTACTTATATAGGACTAGGGTGGCTGACCTGGGGTCATTGAGTACTTATATAGGACTAGGGGGGGGGGTCACATGGGGTCGTTGAGTACTTATATAGGACTAGGGTGGGTCACATGGCGTCATGGAGAACTTATATACGACTAGGGTGGGAGACAAGGGGTCATTTAGTACTTATATAGGACTAGGGGGGTCACATGGGGTCATTGAGTACTTATATAGGACTAGGGTGGCTCACAAGGCGTCATGGAGAACTTATATACGACTAGGTTGGGAGACATGGGGTCATTTAGTACTTATATGGGACATGGGGGGGTCACATGGGGTCATTGAGTACTTATATAGGACTAGGGTGGGTTACATGGGGTCATTGAGTACTTATATAGGACTAGGGTGGGTCACATGGGGTCATTATGAACTTATACAGAAAAAGGGTGGGTCACATGGGGTCATTGAGTACTTATATAGGACTAGGGGGGGTCACATGGGGTCATTGAGTACTTATATAGGACTAGGGGGGGTCACATGGGGTCATTGAGTACTTATATAGGACTAGGGTGGCTGACCTGGGGTCATTGAGTACTTATATAGGACTAGGGGGGGTCACATGGGGTCATTGAGTACTTATATAGGACTAGGGGGGGTCACATGGGGTCATTGAGTACTTATATAGGACTAGGGTGGCTGACCTGGGGTCATTGAGTACTTATATAGGACTAGGGTGGGTCACATGGGGTCATTGAGTACTTATATAGGACTAGGGTGGATCACATTCGGTCATTGAGTACTTATATAGGACTAGGGTGGCTCACATGGCGTCATGGAGAACTTATATACGACTAGGTTGGGAGACATGGGGTCATTTAGTACTTATATGGGACATGGGTGGGTCACATGGGGTCATTGAGTACTTATATAGGAATAGGGTGGGTCACATGGGGTCATTGAGTACTTATATAGGACTAGGGGGGGTCACATGCGGTCATCGAATACTTATATAGGACTAGGGGGGTTCACATGGGGTCATTGAGTACTTATATAGGACTAGGGGGGGTCACATGGGGTCGTTGAGTACTTATATAGGACTAGGGTGGGTCACATGGCGTCATGGAGAACTTATATACGACTAGGGTGGGAGACATGGGGTCATTTAGTACTTATATAGGACTAGGGGGGGTCACATGGGGTCATTGAGTACTTATATAGGACTAGGGGGGGTCACATGGGGTCATTGAGTACTTATATAGGACTAGGGTGGCTGACCTGGGGTCATTGAGTACTTATATAGGACTAGGGTGGCTGACCTGGGGTCATTGAGTACTTATATAGGACTAGGGGGGGGGGTCACATTGGTCGTTGAGTACTTATATAGGACTAGGGTGGCTCACATGGCGTCATGGAGAACTTATATACGACTAGGTTGGGAGACATGGGGTCATTTAGTACTTATATGGGACATGGGGGGTCACATGGGGTCATTGAGTACTTATATAGGACTAGGGTGATCACATGGCGTCATGGAGAACTTATATAAGACTAGGTTGGGAGACATGGGGTCATTTAGTACTTATATGGGACATGGGGGGTCACATGGGGTCATTTAGTACTTATATAGGACTAGGGTGGGTCACATGGGGTCATTGAGTACTTATGGAGCACTAGGGTAAGTCACATGGGTTCATTGAATACTTGTATAGGACTAGGGTGGGTCACATGGGGTCATTGAGTACTTATATAAGACTAGGGTGGGTCACATTGGGTGATTGAGTCCTTATATAGGACATGGGGGGGGTCGCATGGGGTCAATGAGTACTTATATAGGACTAGGGTGGGTCACATGGGGTCATTGAGTACTTATATAGGACTAGGGGGGGTCACATGGGGTCATTGAGTACTTATATAGCACTAGGGTAAGTCACATGGGGTCATTGAATACTTATATAGGACTAGGGTGGGTCACATGGGGTCATTGAGTACTTATATAAGACTAGGGTGGGTCACATTGGGTCATTGAGTACTTATATAGGACATGGGGGGGGGGTCGCATGGGGTCAATGAGTACTTATATAGGACTAGGGTGGGTCACATGGGGTCATTGAGTACTTATTTGGACTAGGGGGGGGTCACATGGGGTTATTGAGTACTTATATAGGACTAGGGTGGCTGACCTGGGGTCATTGAGTACTTATATAGGACTAGGGGGGGGGGTCACATGGGGTCGTTGAGTACTTATATAGGACTAGGGTGGGTCACATGGCGTCATGGAGAACTTATATAGGACATGGGGGGGTCGCATGGGGTCATTGAGTACTTATATAGGACTAGGGTTGGTCACATGGGGTCATTGAGTACTTATATAAGTCTAGGGGGGGTCACATGGGGTCATTGAGTACTTATATAGGACTAGGGTGGCTGACCTGGGGCCATTGAGTACTTATATAGGACTAGGGGGGTCACATGGGGTCATTGAGTACTTATATAGGACTAGGGTGGCTCACGTGGCGTCATGGAGAACTTATATACGACTAGGTTGGGAGACATGGGGTCATTTAGTACTTATATGGGACATGGGGGGGTCACATGGGGTCATTGAGTACATATATGGGACTAAAGTGGGTTACATGGGGTCATTGAGTACTTATATAGGACTAGGGTGGGTCACATGGGGTCATTATGAACTTATACTGGAATAGGGTGGGTCACATGGGGACATTGAGTACTTATATAGGACGAGGGGGGTCACATGGGGTCATTGAGTACTTATATAAGACTAGGGTGGGTCACATTGGGTCATTGATTACTTATATAGGACATGGGGGGGGGTCGCATGGGGTCAATGAGTACTTATATAGGACTAGGGTGGGTCACATGGGGTCATTGAGTACTTATATAGGACTAGGGTGGGTCACATTCTGTCATTGAGTACTTATATAGGACATGGGGGGGGGGGGGTTCGCATGGGGTCAATGAGTACTTATATAGGACTAGGGTGGGTCACATGGGGTCATTGAGTACTTATATAGCACTAGCGTAAGTCACATGGGGTCATTGAATATTTATATAGGACTAGGGTGGGTCACATGGGGTCATTGAGTACTTATATAAGACTAGGGTGGGTCACATTGGGTCATTGAGTACTTATATAGGACATGGGGGGTGGTCGCATGGGGTCAATGAGTACTTATATAGGACTAGGGTGGGTTACATGGGGTCATTGAGTACTTATATAGGACTAGGGGGGGTCACATGGGGTCATTGAGTACTTATATAGGACTAGGGTGGCTGACCTGGGGTCATTGAGTACTTATATAGGACTAGGGGGGGGGGGTCACATGGGGTCGTTGAGTACTTATATAGGACTAGGGTGGGTCACATGGCGTCATGGAGAACTTATATACGACTAGGGTGGGAGACAAGGGGTCATTTAGTACTTATATAGGACTAGGGGGGTCACATGGGGTCATTGAGTACTTATATAGGACTAGGGGGGGGTCACATGGGGTCATTGAGTACTTATATAGGACTAGGGTGGCTGACCTGGGGTCATTGAGTACTTATATAGGACTAGGGTGGCTGACCTGGGGCCATTGAGTACTTATATAGGACTAGGGGGGTCACATGGGGTCATTGAGTACTTATATAGGACTAGGGTGGCTCACAAGGCGTCATGGAGAACTTATATACGACTAGGTTGGGAGACATGGGGTCATTTAGTACTTATATGGGACATGGGGGGGTCACATGGGGTCATTGAGTACTTATATAGGACTAGGGTGCGTTACATGGGGTCATTGAGTACTTATATAGGACTAGGGTGGGTCACATGGGGTCATTATGAACTTATACAGAAAAAGGGTGGGTCACATGGGGTCATTGAGTACTTATATAGGACTAGGGGGGGTCACATGGGGTCATTGAGTACTTATATAGGACTAGGGGGGGTCACATGGGGTCATTGAGTACTTATATGGGACTAAAGTGGGTTACATGGGGCCATTGAGTACTTATATAGGACTAGGGGGGTCACATGGGGTCATTGAGTACTTATATAGGACTAGGGGGGGTCACATGGTGTCATTGAGTACTTATATAGGACTAGGGTGGCTGACCTGGGGTCATTGAGTACTTATATAGGACTAGGGTGGGTCACATGGGGTCATTGAGTACTTATATAGGACTAGGGTGGGTCACATTCTGTCATTGAGTACTTATATAGGACATGGGGGGGGGGGGGGGGTTTGCATGGGGTCAATGAGTACTTATATAGGACTAGGGTGGGTCACATGCGGTCATTGAGTACTTATATAGCACTAGCGTAAGTCACATGGGGTCATAGAATACTTATATAAGACTAGGGTGGGTCACATGGGGTCATTGAGTACTTATATAAGACTAGGGTGGGTCACATTGGGTCATTGAGTACTTATATAGGACATGGGGGGGGTCGCATGGGGTCAATGAGTACTTATATAGGACTAGGGTGGGTCACATGGGGTCATTGAGTACTTATATAGGACTAGGGGGGGTCACATGGGGTCATTGAGTACTTATATAGGACTAGGGTGGCTGACCTGGGGTCATTGAGTACTTATATAGGACTAGGGGGGGGGGGGTCACATGGGGTCGTTGAGTACTTATATAGGACTAGGGTGGGTCACATGGCGTCATGGAGAACTTATATACGACTAGGGTGGGAGACAAGGGGTCATTTAGTACTTATATAGGACTAGGGGGGTCACATGGGGTCATTGAGTACTTATATAGGACTAGGGGGGGGTCACATGGGGTCATTGAGTACTTATATAGGACTAGGGTGGCTGACCTGGGGTCATTGAGTACTTATATAGGACTAGGGTGGCTGACCTGGGGCCATTGAGTACTTATATAGGACTAGGGGGGTCACATGGGGTCATTGAGTACTTATATAGGACTAGGGTGGCTCACAAGGCGTCATGGAGAACTTATATACGACTAGGTTGGGAGACATGGGGTCATTTAGTACTTATATGGGACATGGGGGGGTCACATGGGGTCATTGAGTACTTATATAGGACTAGGGTGGGTTACATGGGGTCATTGAGTACTTATATAGGACTAGGGTGGGTCACATGGGGTCATTATGAACTTATACAGAAAAAGGGTGGGTCACATGGGGTCATTGAGTACTTATATAGGACTAGGGGGGGTCACATGGGGTCATTGAGTACTTATATAGGACTAGGGGGGGTCACATGGGGTCATTGAGTACTTATATAGGACTAGGGTGGCTGACCTGGGGTCATTGAGTACTTATATAGGACTAGGGTGGGTCACATGGGGTCATTGAGTACTTATATAGGACTAGGGTGGATCACATTCGGTCATTGAGTACTTATATAGGACTAGGGTGGCTCACATGGCGTCATGGAGAACTTATATACGACTAGGTTGGGAGACATGGGGTCATTTAGTACTTATATGGGACATGGGTGGGTCACATGGGGTCATTGAGTACTTATATAGGAATAGGGTGGGTCACATGGGGTCATTGAGTACTTATATAGGACTAGGGGGGGTCACATGCGGTCATCGAATACTTATATAGGACTAGGGGGGTTCACATGGGGTCATTGAGTACTTATATAGGACTATGGGGGGTCACATGGGGTCGTTGAGTACTTATATAGGACTAGGGTGGGTCACATGGCGTCATGGAGAACTTATATACGACTAGGGTGGGAGACATGGGGTCATTTAGTACTTATATAGGACTAGGGGGGGTCACATGGGGTCATTGAGTACTTATATAGGACATGGGGGGGGGGGTCGCATGGGGTCAATGAGTACTTATATAGGACTAGGATGGGTCACATGGGGTCATTGATTACTTATGTAGCACTAGGGTAAGTCACATGGGGTCATTGAATACTTATATAGGACTAGGGTGGGTCACATGAGGTCATTGAGTACTTATATAAGACTAGAGTGGGTCACATTGGGTCATTGAGTACTTATATAGGACATGGGGGGGGGGGTCGCATGGGGTCAATGAGTACTTATATAGGACTAGGGTGGGTCACATGGGGTCATTGAGTACTTATATAGGACTAGGGGGGGTCACATGGGGTCATTGAGTACTTATATAGGACTAGGGTGGCTGACCTGGGGTCATTGAGTACTTATATAGGACTAGGGGGGGGGGTCACATTGGTCGTTGAGTACTTATATAGGACTAGGGTGGCTCACATGGCGTCATGGAGAACTTATATACGACTAGGTTGGGAGACATGGGGTCATTTAGTACTTATATGGGACATGGGGGGTCACATGGGGTCATTGAGTACTTATATAGGACTAGGGTGATCACATGGCGTCATGGAGAACTTATATAAGACTAGGTTGGGAGACATGGGGTCATTTAGTACTTATATGGGACATGGGGGGTCACATGGGGTCATTTAGTACTTATATAGGACTAGGGTGGGTCACATGGGGTCATTGAGTACTTATGGAGCACTAGGGTAAGTCACATGGGTTCATTGAATACTTGTATAGGACTAGGGTGGGTCACATGGGGTCATTGAGTACTTATATAAGACTAGGGTGGGTCACATTGGGTGATTGAGTCCTTATATAGGACATGGGGGGGGTCGCATGGGGTCAATGAGTACTTATATAGGACTAGGGTGGGTCACATGGGGTCATTGAGTACTTATATAGGACTAGGGGGGGTCACATGGGGTCATTGAGTACTTATATAGCACTAGGGTAAGTCACATGGGGTCATTGAATACTTATATAGGACTAGGGTGGGTCACATGGGGTCATTGAGTACTTATATAAGACTAGGGTGGGTCACATTGGGTCATTGAGTACTTATATAGGACATGGGGGGGGGGGGGGTCGCATGGGGTCAATGAGTACTTATATAGGACTAGGGTGGGTCACATGGGGTCATTGAGTACTTATTTGGACTAGGGGGGGGTCACATGGGGTTATTGAGTACTTATATAGGACTAGGGGGGGGGGTCACATGGGGTCGTTGAGTACTTATATAGGACTAGGGTGGGTCACATGGCGTCATGGAGAACTTATATAGGACATGGGGGGGTCGCATGGGGTCATTGAGTACTTATATAGGACTAGGGTGGGTCACATGGGGTCATTGAGTACTTATATAAGTCTAGGGGGGGTCACATGGGGTCATTGAGTACTTATATAGGACTAGGGTGGCTGACCTGGGGCCATTGAGTACTTATATAGGACTAGGGGGGTCACATGGGGTCATTGAGTACTTATATAGGACTAGGGTGGCTCACGTGGCGTCATGGAGAACTTATATACGACTAGGTTGGGAGACATGGGGTCATTTAGTACTTATATGGGACATGGGGGGGTCACATGGGGTCATTGAGTACATATATGGGACTAAAGTGGGTTACATGGGGTCATTGAGTACTTATATAGGACTAGGGTGGTCACATGGGGTCATTATGAACTTATACTGGAATAGGGTGGGTCACATGGGGACATTGAGTACTTATATAGGACTAGGGGGGTCACATGGGGTCATTGAGTACTTATATAAGACTAGGGTGGGTCACATTGGGTCATTGAGTACTTATATAGGACATGGGGGGGGGGGTCGCATGGGGTCAATGAGTACTTATATAGGACTAGGGTGGGTCACATGGGGTCATTGAGTACTTATATAGGACTAGGGTGGGTCACATTCTGTCATTGAGTACTTATATAGGACATGGGGGGGGGGGGGGTTCGCATGGGGTCAATGAGTACTTATATAGGACTAGGGTGGGTCACATGGGGTCATTGAGTACTTATATAGCACTAGCGTAAGTCACATGGGGTCATTGAATATTTATATAGGACTAGGGTGGGTCACATGGGGTCATTGAGTACTTATATAAGACTAGGGTGGGTCACATTGGGTCATTGAGTACTTATATAGGACATGGGGGGAGGTCGCATGGGGTCAATGAGTACTTATATAGGACTAGGGTGGGTCACATGGGGTCATTGAGTACTTATATAGGACTAGGGGGGGTCACATGGGGTCATTGAGTACTTATATAGGACTAGGGTGGCTGACCTGGGGTCATTGAGTACTTATATAGGACTAGGGGGGGGGGGGGGGTCACATGGGGTCGTTGAGTACTTATATAGGACTAGGGTGGGTCACATGGCGTCATGGAGAACTTATATACGACTAGGGTGGGAGACAAGGGGTCATTTAGTACTTATATAGGACTAGGGGGGTCACATGGGGTCATTGAGTACTTATATAGGACTAGGGGGGGGTCACATGGGGTCATTGAGTACTTATATAGGACTAGGGTGGCTGACCTGGGGTCATTGAGTACTTATATAGGACTAGGGTGGCTGACCTGGGGCCATTGAGTACTTATATAGGACTAGGGGGGTCACATGGGGTCATTGAGTACTTATATAGGACTAGGGTGGCTCACAAGGCGTCATGGAGAACTTATATACGACTAGGTTGGGAGACATGGGGTCATTTAGTACTTATATGGGACATGGGGGGGTCACATGGGGTCATTGAGTACTTATATAGGACTAGGGTGCGTTACATGGGGTCATTGAGTACTTATATAGGACTAGGGTGGGTCACATGGGGTCATTATGAACTTATACAGAAAAAGGGTGGGTCACATGGGGTCATTGAGTACTTATATAGGACTAGGGGGGGTCACATGGGGTCATTGAGTACTTATATAGGACTAGGGGGGGTCACATGGGGTCATTGAGTACTTATATAGGACTAGGGTGGCTGACCTGGGGTCATTGAGTACTTATATAGTACTAGGGTGGGTCACATGGGGTCATTGAGTACTTATATAGGACTAGGGTGGATCACATTCGGTATTTGAGTACTTATATAGGACTAGGGTGGCTCACATGGCGTCATGGAGAACTTATATACGACTAGGTTGGGAGACATGGGGTCATTTAGTACTTATATGGGACATGGGTGGGTCACATGGGGTCATTGAGTACTTATATAGGAATAGGGTGGGTCACATGGGGTCATTGAGTACTTATTTGGACTAGGGGGGGTCACATGGGGTTATTGAGTACTTATATAGGACTAGGGTGGCTGACCTGGGGTCATTGAGTACTTATATAGGACTAGGGGGGGGGTCACATGGGGTCGTTGAGTACTTATATAGGACTAGGGTGGGTCACATGGGGTCATTGAGTACTTATATAAGTCTAGGGGGGGTCGCATGGGGTCATTGAGTACTTATATAGGACTAGGGTGGCTGACCTGGGGCCATTGAGTACTTATATAGGACTAGGGGGGTCACATGGGGTCATTGAGTACTTATATAGGACTAGGGTGGCTCACATGGCGTCATGGAGAACTTATATACGACTAGGTTGGGAGACATGGGGTCATTTAGTACTTATATGGGACATGGGGGGGGTCACATGGGGTCATTGAGTACTTATATGGGACTAAAGTGGGTTACATGGGGTCATTGAGTACTTATATAGGACTAGGGTGGGTCACATGGGGTCATTATGAACTTATACTGGAATAGGGTGGGTCACATGGGGACATTGAGTACTTATATAGGACTAGGGGGGTCACATGGGGTCATTGAGTACTTATATAAGACTAGGGTGGGTCACATTGGGTCAGTGAGTACTTATATAGGACATGGGGGGGGGTCGCATGGGGTCAATGAGTACTTATATAGGACTAGGGTGGGTCACATGGGGTCATTGAGTACTTATATAGGACTAGGGTGGGTCACATTCTGTCATTGAGTACTTATATAGGACATGGGGGGGGGGCGTTCGCATGGGGTCAATGAGTACTTATATAGGACTAGGGTGGGTCACATGGGGTCATTGAGTACTTATATAGCACTAGCGTAAGTCACATGGGGTCATTGAATATTTATATAGGACTAGGGTGGGTCACATGGGGTCATTGAGTACTTATATAAGACTAGGGTGGGTTACATTGGGTCATTGAGTACTTATATAGGACATGGGGGGGGGGTCGCATGGGGTCAATGAGTACTTATATAGGACTAGGGTGGGTCACATGGGGTCATTGAGTACTTATATAGGACTAGGGGGGGTCACATGGGGTCATTGACTACTTATATAGGACTAGGGTGGCTGACCTGGGGTCATTGAGTACTTATATAGGACTAGGGGGGGGGGGGGTCACATGGGGTCGTTGAGTACTTATATAGGACTAGGGTGGGTCACATGGCGTCATGGAGAACTTATATACGACTAGGGTGGGTGACAAGGGGTCATTTAGTACTTATATAGGACTAGGGGGGTCACATGGGGTCATTGAGTACTTATATAGGACTAGGGGGGGGTCACATGGGGTCATTGAGTACTTATATAGGACTAGGGTGGCTGACCTGGGGTCATTGAGTACTTATATAGGACTTGGGTGGCTGACCTGGGGCCATTGAGTACTTATATAGGACTAGGGGGGTCACATTGGGTCATTGAGTACTTATATAGGACTAGGGTGGCTCACAAGGCGTCATGGAGAACTTATATACGACTAGGTTGGGAGACATGGGGTCATTTAGTACTTATATGGGACATGGGGGGGTCACATGGGGTCATTGAGTACTTATATAGGACTAGGGTGCGTTACATGGGGTCATTGAGTACTTATATAGGACTAGGGTGGGTCACATGGGGTCATTATGAACTTATACAGAAAAAGGGTGGGTCACATGGGGTCATTGAGTACTTATATAGGACTAGGGGGGGTCACATGGGGTCATTGAGTACTTATATAGGACTAGGGGGGGTCACATGGGGTCATTGAGTACTTATATAGGACTAGGGTGGCTGACCTGGGGTCATTGAGTACTTATATAGGACTAGGGTGGGTCACATGGGGTCATTGAGTACTTATATAGGACTAGGGTGGATCACATTCGGTCATTGAGTACTTATATAGGACTAGGGTGGCTCACATGGCGTCATGGAGAACTTATATACGACTAGGTTGGGAGACATGGGGTCATTTAGTACTTATATGGGACATGGGTGGGTCACATGGGGTCATTGAGTACTTATATAGGAATAGGGTGGGTCACATGGGGTCATTGAGTACTTATATAGGACTAGGGGGGGTCACATGCGGTCATCGAATACTTATATAGGACTAGGGGGGTTCACATGGGGTCATTGAGTACTTATATAGGACTAGGGGGGGTCACATGGGGTCGTTGAGTACTTATATAGGACTAGGGTGGGTCACATGGCGTCATGGAGAACTTATATACGACTAGGGTGGGAGACATGGGGTCATTTAGTACTTATATAGGACTAGGGGGGTTCACATGGGGTCATTGAGTACTTATATAGGACTAGGGGGTGTCACATGGGGTCATTGAGTACTTATATAGGACTAGGGTGGCTGACCTGGGGTCATTGAGTACTTATATAGGACTAGGGGGGGGGGGGGTCACATGGGGTCGTTGAGTACTTATATAGGACTAGGGTGGGTCACATGGCGTCATGGAGAACTTATATACGACTAGGGTGGGAGACATGGGGTCATTTAGTACTTATTTGGACTAGGGGGGTTCACATGGGGTCATTGAGTACTTATATAGGACTAGGGGGGGTCACATGGGGTCACTGAGTACTTATATAGGACTAGGGTGGCTGACCTGGGGTCATTGAGTACTTATATAGGACTAGGGGGGGTCACATGGGGTCATTGAGTACTTATATAGGACTAGGGGTGTCACATGGGGTCATTGAGTACTTATATAGGAGATGGGGGGGTCGCATAGGGTCATTGAGTACTTATATAGGACTAGGGTGGGTCACATGGGGTCATTGAGTACTTATATAGCACTAGGGTAAGTCACATGGGGTCATTGAATACTTATATAGGACTAGGGTGGGTCACATGGGGTCATTAGGTACTTATATAAGACTAGGGTGGGTCACATTGGGTCATTGAGTACTTATATAGGACATGGGGGGGGGGTCGCATAGGGTCAATGAGTACTTATATAGGACTAGGGTGGGTCACATGGGGTCATTGAGTACTTATTTGGACTAGGGGGGGTCACATGGGGTAATTGAGTAATTATATAGCACTAGGGTGGCTGACCTGGGGTCATTGAGTACTTATATAGGACTAGGGGGGGGGTCACATGGGGTCGTTGAGTACTTATATAGGACTAGGTTGGGTCACATGGCTTCATGGAGAACTTATATACGACTAGGGTGGGAGACATGGGGTCATTTAGTACTTATATAGGACTAGGGGTGTTCACATGGGGTCATTGAGTACTTATATAGGACTAGGGTGGGTCACATGGGGTCACTGAGTACTTATATAGGACTAGGGTGGCTGACCTGGGGTCATTGAGTACTTATATAGGACTAGGGGGGGTCGCATTGGGTCATTGAGTACTTATATAGGACTAGGGGGGTCACATGGGGTCATTGAGTACTTATATAGGACTAGGGTGGCTCACATGGCGTCATGGAGAACTTATATACGACTAGGTTGGGAGACATGGGGTCATTTAGTACTTATATGGGACATGGGGGGGTCACATGGGGTCATTGAGTACTTATATAGGAATAGGGTGGGTCACATGGGGTCGTTGAGTACTTATATAGGACTAGGGGGGGTCACATGCGGTCATTGAATACTTATATAGGACTAGGGGGGTTCACATGGGGTCATTGAGTACTTATATAGGACTAGGGGGGTCACATGGGGTCGTTGAGTACTTATATAGGACTAGGGTGGGTCACATGGCGTCATTGAGTACTTATATAGGACATGGGGGGGGGTCGCATGGGGTCAATGAGAACTTATATAGGACTAGGGTGGGTCACATGGGGTCATTGATTACTTATGTAGCACTAGGGTAAGTCACATGGGGTCATTGAATACTTATATAGGACTTGGGTGGGTCACATGAGGTCATTGAGTACTTATATAAGACTAGGGTGGGTCACATTGGGTCATTGAGTACTTATATAGGACTAGGGGGGGTCACATGGGGTCATTGAGTACTTATATAGCACTAGGGTAAGTCACATGGGGTCATTGAATACTTATATAGGACTAGGGTGGGTCACATGGGGTCATTAGGTACTTATATAAGACTAGGGTGGGTCACATTGGGTCATTGAGTACTTATATAGGACATGGGGGGGGTCGCATAGGGTCAATGAGTACTTATATAGGACTAGGGTGGGTCACATGGGGTCATTGAGTACTTATTTGGACTAGGGGGGGTCACATGGGGTAATTGAGTAATTATATAGGACTAGGGTGGCTGACCTGGGGTCATTGAGTACTTATATAGGACTAGGGGGGGTCACATGGGGTCATTGAGTACTTATATAGGACTAGGGGTGTCACATGGGGTCATTGAGTACTTATATAGGAGATGGGGGGGTCGCATGGGGTCATTGAGTACTTATATAGGACTAGGGTGGGTCACATGGGGTCATTGAGTACTTATATAGCAATAGGGTAAGTCACATGGGGTCATTGAATACTTATATAGGACTAGGGTGGGTCACATGGGGTCATTAGGTACTTATATAAGACTAGGGTGGGTCACATTGGGTCATTGAGTACTTATATAGGACATGGGGGGGGGTCGCATAGGGTCAATGAGTACTTATATAGGACTAGGGTGGGTCACATGGGGTCATTGAGTACTTATTTGGACTAGGGGGGGTCACATGGGGTAATTGAGTAATTATATAGCACTAGGGTGGCTGACCTGGGGTCATTGAGTACTTATATAGGACTAGGGGGGGGGGTCACATGGGGTCGTTGAGTACTTATATAGGACTAGGGTGGGTCACATGGCGTCATGGAGAACTTATATACGACTAGGGTGGGAGACATGGGGTCATTTAGTACTTATATAGGACTAGGGGTGTTCACATGGGGTCATTGAGTACTTATATAGGACTAGGGTGGGTCACATGGGGTCACTGAGTACTTATATAGGACTAGGGTGGCTGACCTGGGGTCATTGAGTACTTATATAGGACTAGGGGGGGTCGCATGGGGTCATTGAGTACTTATATAGGACTAGGGGGGTCACATGGGGTCATTGAGTACTTATATAGGACTAGGGTGGCTCACATGGCGTCATGGAGAACTTATATACGACTAGGTTGGGAGACATGGGGTCATTTAGTACTTATATGGGACAAGGGGGGGTCACATGGGGTCATTGAGTACTTATATAGGAATAGGGTGGGTCACATGGGGTCGTTGAGTACTTATATAGGACTAGGGGGGGTCACATGCGGTCATTGAATACTTATATAGGACTAGGGGGGTTCACATGGGGTCATTGAGTACTTATATAGGACTAGGGGGGGTCACATGGGGTCGTTGAGTACTTATATAGGACATGGGGGGGGTCGCATGGGGTCAATGAGTACTTATATAGGACTAGGGTGGGTCACATGGGGTCATTGATTACTTATGTAGCACTAGGGTAAGTCACATGGGGTCATTGAATACTTATATAGGACTTGGGTGGTTCACATGAGGTCATTGAGTACTTATATAAGACTAGGGTGGGTCACATTGGGTCATTGAGTACTTATATAGGACATGGGGGGGGGTCGCATGGGGTCAATGAGTACTTATATAGGACTAGGGTGGGTCACATGGGGTCATTGAGTACTTATATAGGACTAGGGGGGGTCACATGGGGTCATTGAGTACTTATATAGGACTAGGGTGGCTGACCTGGGGTCATTGAGTACTTATATAGGACTAGGGGGGGGGGGGTCACATGGGTCGTTGAGTACTTATATAGGACTAGGGTGGCTCACATGGCGTCATGGAGAACTTATATACGACTAGGTTGGGAGACATGGGGTCATTTAGTACTTATATGGGACATGGGGGGTCACATGGGGTCATTGAGTACTTATATAGGACTAGGGTGATCACATGGCGTCATGGAGAACTTATATAAGACTAGGTTGGGAGACATGGGGTCATTTAGTACTTATATGGGACATGGGGGGTCACATGGGGTCATTTAGTACTTATATAGGACTAGGGTGGGTCACATGGGGTCATTGAGTACTTATGTAGCACTAGGGTAAGTAACATGGGTTCATTGAATACTTGTATAGGACTAGGGTGGGTCACATGGGGTCATTGAGTACTTATATAAGACTAGGGTGGGTCACATTGGGTCATTGAGTCCTTATATAGGACATGGGGGGGGTCGCATGGGGTCAATGAGTACTTATATAGGACTAGGGTGGGTCACATGGGGTCATTGAGTACTTATATAGGACTAGGGGTGGTCACATGGGGTCATTGAGTACTTATATAGCACTAGGGTAAGTCACATGGGGTCATTGAATACTTATATAGGACTAGGGTGGGTCACATGGGGTCATTGAGTACTTATATAAGACTAGGGTGGGTCACATTGGGTCATTGAGTACTTATATAGGACATGGGGGGGGGGTCGCATGGGGTCAATGAGTACTTATATAGGACTAGGGTGGGTCACATGGGGTCATTGAGTACTTATTTGGACTAGGGGGGGTCACATGGGGTTATTGAGTACTTATATAGGACTAGGGTGGCTGACCTGGGGTCATTGAGTACTTATATAGGACTAGGGGGGGGGGGGTCACATGGGGTCGTTGAGTACTTATATAGGACTAGGGTGGGTCAAATGGCGTCATGGAGAACTTATATACGACTAGGGTGGGAGACATGGGGTCATTTAGTACTTATATAGGACTAGGGGGGTTCACATGGGGTCATTGAGTACTTATATAGGACTAGGGGGTGTCACATGGGGTCATTGAGTACTTATATAGGACTAGGGTGGCTGACCTGGGGTCATTGAGTACTTATATAGGACTAGGGGGGGTCACATGGGGTCATTGAGTACTTATATAGGACATGGGGGGGTCGCATGGGGTCATTGAGTACTTATATAGGACTAGGGTGGGTCACATGGGGTCATTGAGTACTTATATAAGTCTAGGGGGGGTCACATGGGGTCATTGAGTACTTATATAGGACTAGGGTGGCTGACCTGGGGCCATTGAGTACTTATATAGGACTAGGGGGGTCACATGGGGTCATTGAGTACTTATATAGGACTAGGGTGGCTCACATGGCGTCATGGAGAACTTATATACGACTAGGTTGGGAGACATGGGGTCATTTAGTACTTATATGGGACATGGGGGGGTCACATGGGGTCATTGAGTACTTATATGGGACTAAAGTGGGTTACATGGGGTCATTGAGTACTTATATAGGACTAGGGGGGTCACATGGGGTCATTGAGTACTTATATAGGACTAGGGGGGGTCACATGGTGTCATTGAGTACTTATATAGGACTAGGGTGGCTGACCTGGGGTCATTGAGTACTTATATAGGACTAGGGTGGGTCACATGGGGTCATTGAGTACTTATATAGGACTAGGGTGGGTCACATTCTGTCATTGAGTACTTATATAGGACATGGGGGGGGGGGGGTTCGCATGGGGTCAATGAGTACTTATATAGGACTAGGGTGGGTCACATGGGGTCATTGAGTACTTATATAGCACTAGCGTAAGTCACATGGGGTCATAGAATACTTATATAAGACTAGGGTGGGTCACATGGGGTCATTGAGTACTTATATAAGACTAGGGTGGGTCACATTGGGTCATTGAGTACTTATATAGGACATGGGGGGGGTCGCATGGGGTCAATGAGTACTTATATAGGACTAGGGTGGGTCACATGGGGTCATTGAGTACTTATATAGGACTAGGGGGGGTCACATGGGGTCATTGAGTACTTATATAGGACTAGGGTGGCTGACCTGGGGTCATTGAGTACTTATATAGGACTAGGGGGGTCACATGGGGTCATTGAGTACTTATATAGGACTAGGGGGGGGTCACATGGGGTCATTGAGTACTTATATAGGACTAGGGTGGCTGACCTGGGGTCATTGAGTACTTATATAGGACTAGGGTGGCTGACCTGGGGCCATTGAGTACTTATATAGGACTAGGGGGGTCACATGGGGTCATTGAGTACTTATATAGGACTAGGGTGGCTCACAAGGCGTCATGGAGAACTTATATACGACTAGGTTGGGAGACATGGGGTCATTTAGTACTTATATGGGACATGGGGGGGTCACATGGGGTCATTGAGTACTTATATAGGACTAGGGTGGGTTACATGGGGTCATTGAGTACTTATATAGGACTAGGGTGGGTCACATGCGGTCATTATGAACTTATACAGAAAAAGGGTGGGTCACATGGGGTCATTGAGTACTTATATAGGACTAGGGGGGGTCACATGGGGTCATTGAGTACTTATATAGGACTAGGGGGGGTCACATGGGGTCATTGAGTACTTATATAGGACTAGGGTGGCTGACCTGGGGTCATTGAGTACTTATATAGGACTAGGGTGGGTCACATGGGGTCATTGAGTACTTATATAGGACTAGGGTGGATCACATTCGGTCATTGAGTACTTATATAGGACTAGGGTGGCTCACATGGCGTCATGGAGAACTTATATACGACTAGGTTGGGAGACATGGGGTCATTTAGTACTTATATGGGACATGGGTGGGTCACATGGGGTCATTGAGTACTTATGGAGCACTAGGGTAAGTCACATGGGTTCATTGAATACTTGTATAGGACTAGGGTGGGTCACATGGGGTCATTGAGTACTTATATAAGACTAGGGTGGGTCACATTGGGTCATTGAGTCCTTATATAGGACATGGGGGGGGTCGCATGGGGTCAATGAGTACTTATATAGGACTAGGGTGGGTCACATGGGGTCATTGAGTACTTATATAGGACTAGGGGGGGTCACATGGGGTCATTGAGTACTTATATAGCACTAGGGTAAGTCACATGGGGTCATTGAATACTTATATAGGACTAGGGTGGGTCACATGGGGTCATTGAGTACTTATATAAGACTAGGGTGGGTCACATTGGGTCATTGAGTACTTATATAGGACATGGGGGGGGGGGGGGGGGTCGCATGGGGTCAATGAGTACTTATATAGGACTAGGGTGGGTCACATGGGGTCATTGAGTACTTATTTGGACTAGGGGGGGTCACATGGGGTTATTGAGTACTTATATATGACTAGGGTGGCTGACCTGGGGTCATTGAGTACTTATATAGGACTAGGGGGGGGGGGTCACATGGGGTCGTTGAGTACTTATATAGGACTAGGGTGGGTCACATGGCGTCATGGAGAACTTATATAGGACATGGGGGGGTCGCATGGGGTCATTGAGTACTTATATAGGACTAGGGTGGGTCACATGGGGTCATTGAGTACTTATATAAGTCTAGGGGGGGTCACATGGGGTCATTGAGTACTTATATAGGACTAGGGTGGCTGACCTGGGGCCATTGAGTACTTATATAGGACTAGGGGGGTCACATGGGGTCATTGAGTACTTATATAGGACTAGGGTGGCTCACATGGCGTCATGGAGAACTTATATACGACTAGGTTGGGAGACATGGGGTCATTTAGTACTTATATGGGACATGGGGGGGTCACATGGGGTCATTGAGTACTTATATGGGACTAAAGTGGGTTACATGGGGTCATTGAGTACTTATATAGGACTAGGGTGGGTCACATGGGGTCATTATGAACTTATACTGGAATAGGGTGGGTCACATGGGGACATTGAGTACTTATATAGGACTAGGGGGGTCACATGGGGTCATTGAGTACTTATATAAGACTAGGGTGGGTCACATTGGGTCATTGAGTACTTATATAGGACATGGGGGGGGGTCGCATGGGGTCAATGAGTACTTATATAGGACTAGGGTGGGTCACATGGGGTCATTGAGTACTTATATAGGACTAGGGTGGGTCACATTCTGTCATTGAGTACTTATATAGGACATGGGGGGGGGGGGGGGTTCGCATGGGGTCAATGAGTACTTATATAGGACTAGGGTGGGTCACATGGGGTCATTGAGTACTTATATAGCACTAGCGTAAGTCACATGGGGTCATTGAATATTTATATAGGACTAGGGTGGGTCACATGGGGTCATTGAGTACTTATATAAGACTAGGGTGGGTCACATTGGGTCATTGAGTACTTATATAGGACATGGGGGGGGTCGCATGGGGTCAATGAGTACTTATATAGGACTAGGGTGGGTCACATGGGGTCATTGAGTACTTATATAGGACTAGGGGGGGTCACATGGGGTCATTGAGTACTTATATAGGACTAGGGTGGCTGACCTGGGGTCATTGAGTACTTATATAGGACTAGGGGGGGGGGGGTCACATGGGGTCGTTGAGTACTTATATAGGACTAGGGTGGGTCACATGGCGTCATGGAGAACTTATATACGACTAGGGTGGGAGACAAGGGGTCATTTAGTACTTATATAGGACTAGGGGGGTCACATGGGGTCATTGAGTACTTATATAGGACTAGGGGGGGGTCACATGGGGTCATTGAGTACTTATATAGGACTAGGGTGGCTGACCTGGGGTCATTGAGTACTTATATAGGACTAGGGTGGCTGACCTGGGGCCATTGAGTACTTATATAGGACTAGGGGGGTCACATGGGGTCATTGAGTACTTATATAGGACTAGGGTGGCTCACAAGGCGTCATGGAGAACTTATATACGACTAGGTTGGGAGACATGGGGTCATTTAGTACTTATATGGGACATGGGGGGGTCACATGGGCTCATTGAGTACTTATATAGGACTAGGGTGCGTTACATGGGGTCATTGAGTACTTATATAGGACTAGGGTGGGTCACATGGGGTCATTATGAACTTATACAGAAAAAGGGTGGGTCACATGGGGTCATTGAGTACTTATATAGGACTAGGGGGGGTCACATGGGGTCATTGAGTACTTATATAGGACTAGGGGGGGTCACATGGGGTCATTGAGTACTTATATAGGACTAGGGTGGCTGACCTGGGGTCATTGAGTACTTATATAGGACTAGGGTGGGTCACATGGGGTCATTGAGTACTTATATAGGACTAGGGTGGATCACATTCGGTCATTGAGTACTTATATAGGACTAGGGTGGGTCACATGGGGTCATTGAGTACTTATATAAGACTAGGGTGGGTCACATTGGGTCATTGAGTACTTATATAGGACATGGGGGGGTCGCATGGGGTCAATGAGTACTTATATAGGACTAGGGTGGGTCACATGGGGTCATTGAGTACTTATATAGGACTAGGGGGGGTCACATGGGGTCATTGAGTACTTATATAGGACTAGGGTGGCTGACCTGGGGTCATTGAGTACTTATATAGGACTAGGGGGGGGGGGTCACATGGGGTCGTTGAGTACTTATATAGGACTAGGGTGGGTCACATGGCGTCATGGAGAACTTATATACGACTAGGGTGGGAGACAAGGGGTCATTTAGTACTTATATAGGACTAGGGGGGTCACATGGGGTCATTGAGTACTTATATAGGACTAGGGGGGGGTCACATGGGGTCATTGAGTACTTATATAGGACTAGGGTGGCTGACCTGGGGTCATTGAGTACTTATATAGGACTAGGGTGGCTGACCTGGGGCCATTGAGTACTTATATAGGACTAGGGGGGTCACATGGGGTCATTGAGTACTTATATAGGACTAGGGTGGCTCACAAGGCGTCATGGAGAACTTATATACGACTAGGTTGGGAGACATGGGGTCATTTAGTACTTATATGGGACATGGGGGGGTCACATGGGCTCATTGAGTACTTATATAGGACTAGGGTGCGTTACATGGGGTCATTGAGTACTTATATAGGACTAGGGTGGGTCACATGGGGTCATTATGAACTTATACAGAAAAAGGGTGGGTCACATGGGGTCATTGAGTACTTATATAGGACTAGGGGGGGTCACATGGGGTCATTGAGTACTTATATAGGACTAGGGGGGGTCACATGGGGTCATTGAGTACTTATATAGGACTAGGGTGGCTGACCTGGGGTCATTGAGTACTTATATAGGACTAGGGTGGGTCACATGGGGTCATTGAGTACTTATATAGGACTAGGGTGGATCACATTCGGTCATTGAGTACTTATATAGGACTAGGGTGGGTCACATGGGGTCATTGAGTACTTATATAAGACTAGGGTGGGTCACATTGGGTCATTGAGTACTTATATAGGACATGGGGGGGGGGTCGCATGGGGTCAATGAGTACTTATATAGGACTAGGGTGGGTCACATGGGGTCATTGAGTACTTATATAGGACTAGGGGGGGTCACATGGGGTCATTGAGTACTTATATAGGACTAGGGTGGCTGACCTGGGGTCATTGAGTACTTATATAGGACTAGGGGGGGGGGGTCACATGGGGTCGTTGAGTACTTATATAGGACTAGGGTGGGTCACATGGCGTCATGGAGAACTTATATACGACTAGGGTGGGAGACAAGGGGTCATTTAGTACTTATATAGGACTAGGGGGGTCACATGGGGTCATTGAGTACTTATATAGGACTAGGGGGGGTCACATGGGGTCATTGAGTACTTATATAGGACTAGGGTGGCTGACCTGGGGTCATTGAGTACTTATATAGGACTAGGGTGGCTGACCTGGGGCCATTGAGTACTTATATAGGACTAGGGGGGTCACATGGGGTCATTGAGTACTTATATAGGACTAGGGTGGCTCACAAGGCGTCATGGAGAACTTATATACGACTAGGTTGGGAGACATGGGGTCATTTAGTACTTATATGGGACATGGGGGGGTCACATGGGGTCATTGAGTACTTATATAGGACTAGGGTGCGTTACATGGGGTCATTGAGTACTTATATAGGACTAGGGTGGGTCACATGGGGTCATTATGAACTTATACAGAAAAAGGGTGGGTCACATGGGGTCATTGAGTACTTATATAGGACTAGGGGGGGTCACATGGGGTCATTGAGTACTTATATAGGACTAGGGGGGGTCACATGGGGTCATTGAGTACTTATATAGGACTAGGGTGGCTGACCTGGGGTCATTGAGTACTTATATAGGACTAGGGTGGGTCACATGGGGTCATTGAGTACTTATATAGGACTAGGGTGGATCACATTCGGTCATTGAGTACTTATATAGGACTAGGGTGGCTCACATGGCCTCATGGAGAACTTATATACGATTAGGTTGGGAGACATGGGGTCATTTAGTACTTATATGGGACATGGGTGGGTCACATGGGGACATTGAGTACTTATATAGGAATAGGGTGGGTCACATGGGGTCATTGAGTACTTATTTGGACTAGGGGGGGTCACATGGGGTTATTGAGTACTTATATAGGACTAGGGTGGCTGACCTGGGGTCATTGAGTACTTATATAGGACTAGGGGGGGGGGTCACATGGGGTCGTTGAGTACTTATATAGGACTAGGGTGGGTCACATGGCGTCATGGAGAACTTATATAGGACATGGGGGGGTCGCATGGGGTCATTGAGTACTTATATAGGACTAGGGTGGGTCACATGGGGTCATTGAGTACTTATATAAGTCTAGGGGGGGTCACATGGGGTCATTGAGTACTTATATAGGACTAGGGTGGCTGACCTGGGGCCATTGAGTACTTATATAGGACTAGGGGGGTCACATGGGGTCATTGAGTACTTATATAGGACTAGGGTGGCTCACATGGCGTCATGGAGAACTTATATACGACTAGGTTGGGAGACATGGGGTCATTTAGTACTTATATGGGACATGGGGGGGTCACATGGGGTCATTGAGTACTTATATGGGACTAAAGTGGGTTACATGGGGTCATTGAGTACTTATATAGGACTAGGGTGGGTCACATGGGGTCATTATGAACTTATACTGGAATAGGGTGGGTCACATGGGGACATTGAGTACTTATATAGGACTAGGGGGGTCACATGGGGTCATTGAGTACTTATATAAGACTAGGGTGGGTCACATTGGGTCATTGAGTACTTATATAGGACATGGGGGGGGGTCGCATGGGGTCAATGAGTACTTATATAGGACTAGGGTGGGTCACATGGGGTCATTGAGTACTTATATAGGACTAGGGTGGGTCACATTCTGTCATTGAGTACTTATATAGGACATGGGGGGGGGGGGGTTCGCATGGGGTCAATGAGTACTTATATAGGACTAGGGTGGGTCACATGGGGTCATTGAGTACTTATATAGCACTAGCGTAAGTCACATGGGGTCATTGAATATTTATATAGGACTAGGGTGGGTCACATGGGGTCATTGAGTACTTATATAAGACTAGGGTGGGTCACATTGGGTCATTGAGTACTTATATAGGACATGGGGGGGGGGTCGCATGGGGTCAATGAGTACTTATATAGGACTAGGGTGGGTCACATGGGGTCATTGAGTACTTATATAGGACTAGGGTGGCTGACCTGGGGTCATTGAGTACTTATATAGGACTAGGGGGGGGGGGGGTCACATGGGGTCGTTGAGTACTTATATAGGACTAGGGGGGGTCACATGGGGTCATTGAGTACTTATATAGGACTAGGGTGGCTGACCTGGGGTCATTGAGTACTTATATAGGACTAGGGTGGGCTGGGGCCATTGAGTACTTATATAGGACTAGGGGGGTCACATGGGGTCATTGAGTACTTATATAGGACTAGGGTGGCTCACAAGGCGTCATGGAGAACTTATATACGACTAGGTTGGGAGACATGGGGTCATTTAGTACTTATATGGAACATGGGGGGGTCACATGGGGTCATTGAGTACTTATATAGGACTAGGGTGGGTTACATGGGGTCATTGAGTACTTATATAGGACTAGGGTGGGTCACATGCGGTCATTATGAACTTATACAGAAAAAGGGTGGGTCACATGGGGTCATTGAGTACTTATATAGGACTAGGGGGGGTCACATGGGGTCATTGAGTACTTATATAGGACTAGGGGGGGTCACATGGGGTCATTGAGTACTTATATAGGACTAGGGTGGCTGACCTGGGGTCATTGAGTACTTATATAGGACTAGGGTGGGTCACATGGGGTCATTGAGTACTTATATAGGACTAGGGTGGATCACATTC